>NC_083353.1:72928971-73232001 GCF_030254825.1 Meriones unguiculatus
TGAGAACACAAAAATTCGCTTCCAAAGATATCGTCCCAGAGCACAAAAAGTTCGCTTCCAACGAAATCACCCTAGAACGCAAAAATTTCTATTCAAGGAAATCACCCGAGAACACAAAAAATTCTCTTCCAACGAAATGAATCCAGAGCACAGAAAACGCGCTTCCAACGAAATGACCCCCTGCTTCAAAAATTTGCTTCCTTCGAATAAAACGGAGAACACAAAAAATTCTCTTTCAAAGAAATTACCCAAAAAAACAAAAAATACTTTTCCAACTAAATCTCCGGAGAACATAAATATTTGCTTCCAAAGATATCATCCCAGAGCAAAAAAAAATTGCTTCCAATGAAATTACCCTAGAACACAAAAATTCCCATTCAACGAAATCACCCGAGAACAGAAAAAATTCGCTTCCAACGAAATCACCCCAGAGCACAAATAATTCGCTTCCAACGAAATGACTCCAGAGCACAGAAAACACGCGTCCAATGAAATGACCACCTACTTCAAAAATTTGCTTCCATCGAAAAAACCGGAAAACACAAAAAATTCTCTTCCAACGATATTACCCCAGAAGATAAAAAATTCTTTTCCAACGAAATCTCCTGAGAACACAAAAATTCGCTTCCAAAGATATCGTCCCAGAGCACAAAATGTTCGCTTCCAACGAAATCACCCTAGAACGCAAAAATTTCTATTCAAGGAAATCACCCGAGAGCACAAAAAATTCTCTTCCAACGAAATGAATCCAGAGCACAGAAAACGCGCTTCCAACGAAATGACCCCCTGCTTCAAAAATTTGCTTCCTTCGAATAAAACGGAGAACACAAAAAATTCTCTTTCAAAGATATTACCCAAGAAAACAAAAAATACTTTTCCAACTAAATCTCCGGAGAACATAAATATTCGCTTCCAAAGATATCATCCCAGAGCAAAAAAAATTTGCTTCCAATGAAATTACCCTAGAACACAAAAGTTCCCTTTCAACGAAATCACCCGAGAACAGAAAAAATTCGCTTCCAACGAAATCACCCCAGAGCACAAATAATTCGCTTCCAACGAAATGACTCCAGAGCACAGAAAACACGCGTCCAATGAAATGACCCCCTACTTCAAAAATTTGCTTTTATCGAAAAACAGGAGAACACAAAAAATTCTCTTCCAACGATATTACCCCAGAAGATAAAAAATTCTTTTCCAACGAAATCTCCTGAGAACACAAATATTCGCTTCCAAATATATCATCCCAGAGCACAAAAAATTCGCTTCCAACGAAATCACCCTAGAACACAAAAATTCCCTTTCAACGAAATCACCCTAGAACACAAAAAATTCGCTTCCAACAAAATCATCCCAGAGCACAAAAAATTCGCTTCCAACAAAATGACTCCAGAGCACAGAAAATATGCTCACAATGAAATGACCACCTACTTCAAAAATTTGCTTCCATCAAAAAAACCGGAGAACACACAAAATTCTCTTCCAACGATATTACCCCAGAAGACAAAAAATTCTTTTGCAACGAAATCTCCTGAGAACACAAATATTCGCTTCCAAACATATCATCCCAGAGCAAAAAAAAAATTCGCTTCCAACGAAATCACTCCAGAACACAAAAATTCCCTTTCAACAAAATCACCTGAGACCACAAAAAATTCGCTTCCAACGAAATGACTCCAGAGCACAGAAAAAATGATTCCAACGAAATGACACCCTACTTCAAAATTTGGTTCCATAGAAAAAAACGGAGAACACAAAAAATTCTCTTCCAACGACATTACCCCAGAAGACAAAAAATACTTTTCCAACGAAATCTCCTGAGAACACAAATATTCGCTTCCAAAGATATAATCCCAGAGCACAAAAAATTCGCTTCCAACGAAATCACCCCAGAACACAAAAATTCCCTTTCAAAGAAATCACGCGAGAACACAAAAAATTCGCTTCCAACGAAATCACCCCAGAGTACAAAAAATTCGCTTCCAAAGAAATGACTCCAGATCATAGAAAACACGCTTCCAACGAAATGACCCACTACTTCAAAAAATTGCTTCCATCGAAAAAATTAGAGAACACAAAAAATTCTCTTCCAACGCCATTACCCCAGAAGAGAAAAAATTCTTTTCCAACGAAATCTCCTGAGAACACAAATATTCGCTTCCAAACATATGATCCCAGAGCACAACAAATATGCTTCCAATGATATCACCCATGAACGCAAAAATTCCCTTTCAAAGAAATCACGCGAGAACAAAAAAAATTCGCTTCCAAGGAAATTACTCCAGAACACAAAAAATTTGGTTGCAACGAAATCTCCTAAGAACACAAATACTCGCTTCCAACGAAATCACCCCAGAGCACCAAAAATTTGAATCCAACGAAATGACTCCAGTGCACAGAAAACACGCTTCCAACAAAATGACCCACTACTTCAAAAATGTGCTTCCATCGAAAAAAGCAGAGAACACAAAAAATTCTCTTCCAAAGACATTACCCCAGAAGACAAAAAATTCTTTTCCAATGAAATCTCCTGAGAACACAAATATTCGCTTCCAAAGATATCATCCCAGAGGAAAAAAATTCGCTTCCAACGAAATCACCCCAGAACACAAAAATTCCCTTTCAAAGAAATCATGCGAGAACAAAAAAAATTGCTTCCAAAGAAATCACCCTAGAATGCAAAAATTCCCTTTCAACGAAATTGCCCGAGAACCCAAAAAAATTCGCTTCCAAAGAAATCACCCCAGAGCACAAAAATTCTCTTCCAACAAAATGACTCCAGAGCAAAGAAAACATGCTCACAATGAAATGACCACCTACTTCAAAAATTTGCTTCCATCAAAAAAACCGGAGAACACACAAAATTCTCTTCCAACAATATTACCCCAGAAGACAAAAAATTCTTTTCCAACGAAATCTCCAGAGAACACAAATATTCGCTTCCAAAGATATCATCCCAGAGCACAAAAAATTCGCTTCCAACGAAATTACCCCAGAATACAAAAAATTTGCTTCCATGAAATCACCCCAGAACACAAAAAATTCGCTTCCAACGAAATGACTCCAGAGCATAGAAAACACACTTCCAACGAAATCACCCCCTGCTTCAAAAATTTGCCTCCATCGAAAAAACCTGAGAAAACAAAAAATTCGCTTCCAACGAAATTACGCCAGAACACAAAATATTCGCTTGCAACAAAATCTTCTGAGAATACATATATTCGCTTCCAACGAAATCACCCCAGAACACAAAAAATTAGCTTCCAACATAATGACTCCAGAGCAGAGAAAACACGCTTCAAACGAAATGACCCCATATTTCAAAAATTTGCTTCCATCGAAATCACCTGAAAACAAAAAAAATTCGCTTCCAACGAAATTACCCCAAAACACAATAAATTCGCTTCCAACGATATCTCCTGAGAACTCAAATATTTGCTTCCAAAGAAATCATCCCAGAGCACAAAAAAATTTGCTTCCAACGAAATCACCCGAGAACACAAAAAATTCCCTTTCAAGAAATCACCCGAGAACACAAAAAATTCACGTCCAACGAAATTACGACATAATAGAAAAATTTTGCTTCCATCGAAATCACCCCTGAACAAAAAAATTCGCTGCCAACGAAATCACCCTAGAACACAAAACATTCCCTTTCAACGAAAACACCCGAGAACACAAAAAATTAGCTTCCAACCAATTCACCCCAGAATCCAAAAAATTCGCTTCCAACCAAATGACTCCAGAGCACAGAAAACAGGCGTCCAACGAAATCACCCCAGAACACAAAAAATTTGCTTCCATCGAAAATACCCGAGAACACAAAAAATTCGCTTCCAACGAAATTACCCCAGAACACAAAAAATTCGCTTCCAACGAAATTACCCCAGAACATAAAAATTCGCTTGCAACGAAATATCCTAAGAACACAAATATTAGCTTCTAATCAAATCACCCCAGAGCACAAAAAATTTGCTTCCAACGAAATCACACCAGAACACAAAAAATTAGCTTCCAACATAATGACTCCAGAGCAGAGAAAAAAGGATTCAAACGAAATGACCCCATATTTCAAAAATTTGCTTCTATCGAAAACACAAAAAATTCGCTTCTAACGAAATTACCCCAGAACACAATAAATTCGCTTCCAACGATACCTCCTGAGAACACAAATATTTGCTTCCAAAGAAATCATCCCAGAGCACAAAAAAATTCGCTTCCAATGAAATCACCCTGGAACACAAAAAATTCCCTTCCAACGAAATTACCACAGAACAGAAAAATTTGGCTTCCATCGAAAACACCCCTGAACACAAAAAATTCGCTGCCAATGAAATCACCCCAGAACACAAAAAATTTGCTACCAACGAAATCACCCCAGATCACAAAAAATTTGCTTCCTACGAAATGACACTAGAGCACAGAAAACACGCTTCTAACTAAATGACCCCAGAAACCTAAAAATTCGCGGCCAAAGAAATCACCCGAGAAGACAAAAAATTCGCTTCCAACGTAATTACCCCAGAACACAAAAAAATCGCTTCCAACAAAATCAACCTTGAACACAAAAAATTCCTTTTCAACGAAAAGACACAAGAACAAAAAAATTCGCTTCCAACGAAATCACCCCAGAGAACAAAAAATTCCCTTCCAACGAAATGACTCCAGAGCACAGAAAACACGCTTCCAATGAAATGATGCCAGAACACTAAAAATTTCCTTTAAACGAAATCACCCGAGAACACAAAAAATTTGATTCCAACGTAAATACCCAAGAAAACAAAAAATGCGCTTCCAACGAAATCACCCTAGAACACAAAAAATTCCCTTTAAATGAAATCACCCAAGAACACAAAAAATTCGCTTCCAACGAAATCAACCCTGAGCACCAAAAATTCTCTTCCAACCAAGTGACTCCAGAGCACAGAAAACACGCTTCCAACAAAATGACCCCCTACTTCAATATTACCCCAGAGACAAAAAATTCTTTTCCAACGAAATCTCGTGAGAACACAAATATCCGCTTCCAAAGATATCATCCCAGAGAACAAAAAATTCGCTTCCAACGAAATTACCCCAGAGCACAAAACATTCGCTTCCAACGAAATGACTCCAGAGCACAGAAAACACGCTTCCAAAGAAAGGACCCTCTACTTAAAAAATTTGCTTCCATCGAAAAAACCGGAGAACACAAAAAATTCACTTCCAACGAAATTACCCCAGAACACAAAAAATTCACTTGCAACGAAATATCCTGAGAACACAAATATTAGCTTCCAATCAAATCACCCCAGAGCACAAAAAATTCGCTTCCAACGAAATCACCCCAGAACACAAAAAATTCGCTTCCAACGAAATGACTCCAGAGCACAGAAAACACGCTTCCAACGAAATGATACCATACTTCGAAAATTTGCTTCAATCGAAAAAACCGGAGAAAACAAAAAATTCTCTTCCAACGATATTACCCCACAAGACAAAATATTCGCTTCCAAAAAATCTCCTGAGAACACAAATATTCGCATCGAAAGAAATCATTCCAGAGCACAAAAAATTCCCGTTCAACGAAATCACCCGAGAACACAAAAAATTCACGTCCAACGAAATTACCACAGAACAGAAAAAATTTGCTTCCATCGAAATCACCCCAGAATACAATAAATTCGCTTCCAACGAAATCACCCTACATCACAAAAAATTTGTTCCAACGAAATGACTCCAGAGCTCAGAAAACACGCTTCGAACGAAATGATACCATACTTCAAAAATTTGCTTCCAATGAAATCACCCAAGAGCACAAAAAATTAGCTTCCAATGAAATGATTCCAGAGCACAGAAAACACGCTTCCAATGAAATGATGCGAGAACACTAAAAATTTCCTTTCAATGAAATCACCCGAGAACACAAAAAATTCGCTTCCAACGTACTTACCCCAGAAAACAAAAAATGCGCTTCCAACGAAATCACCCTAGAACACAAAAAATTCCCTTTAAATGAAATCACCCGAGAACACAAAAAATTCGCTTCTAACGAAATCAACCCAGAGCACCAAAAATTCGCTTCCAACGAAATGACTCCAGAGCACAGAAAACACACTTCCAACGAAATGACCCCGGCTTCAAAAATTTGCTTCCATCGAAAAAAACGGAGAAAACAAAATATTCGCTTCCAAGGAAATTACCCCAGAACACAAAAAATTAGCTTCCAACATAATGACTCCAGAGCAGAGAAAACACGCTTCCAACGAAATGACCCCATATTTCAAAAATTTGTTTCCATCGAAATCACCCGAAAACAAAAAATTCGCTTCTAACGAAATTACCCCAGAACACAATAAATCCGCTTCCAACGATACCTCCTGAGAACACAAATATTTGCTTCCAAAGAAATCATCCCAGAGCACAAAAAAATCCGCTTCCAACGAAATCACCCTGGAACACAAAAAATTCCCTTTCAACCAAATCACCCGAGAACACAAAAAATTCACGTCCAAAGAAATTACCACACAACAGAAAAATTTTGCTTCCATCGAAATCACCCCTGAACACAAAAAATTCGCGGCCAAAGAAATCACCGTAGAACACAAAAAATTCGCTTCCAACGTAATTACTCCAGAAGACAAAAAATTCGCTTCCAACGAATTCAACCTTGAACACAAAAAATTCCCTTTCAACGAAATCACCCGGGAACAAAAAAATTCGCTTCTAACGAAATCAACCCAGAGAAAAAAAAATTCCCTTCCAACGAAATGACTCTAGAGCACAGAAAACACTATTCCAACGAAATGACCTGCTACTTCAAAAATTTGCTTCGATCGAAAAAACCGGAGAACACAAAAAATTCACTTCCATCGAAATCACCCCTGGACACAAAAAATTCCCTTTCAATGAAATCACCCGAGAACACAAAATATTCGCTTCCAACGAAATCACCCCAGAGCACAAAAAATTCCCTTCCAACGAAATGACTCCAGAACACAAAAAACACGCTTCCAACGAAATGAGCCCAGAACACAAAAAATTCCCTTTCAACAAAATCACCCGAGAACCCAAAAAATTTGCTTCCAACGAAATCACCAAAGAGCACAAAAAATTCGCTTCCAACGAAATGACTCCAGAGCACAGAAAACACGCTTCCAATGAAATGATGCCAGAACACTAAAAATTTCCTTTAAACGAAATCACCCTAAAACACAAAAAATTCGCTTCCAACGTAAATACCCCAGAAAACAAAAAATGCGCTTCGAACGAAATCACCCTAGAACACAAAAAAATTCCTTTAAATGAAATCACCCAGAACAAAAAAAATTCGCTTCCAACGAAATCAACCCAGAGCACCAAAAATTCTCTTCCAACCAAGTGACTCCAGAGCACAGAAAACACCCTTCCAACAAAATGACCCCCTACTTCAAAAGTTTACATCCATCGAAAAAACCGGAGAACACAAAATATTCGCTTCCAACGAAATCAGCCCGGAAAACAAAAAATTCGCTTCCAACGAAATGACTCAAGAGCACAGAAAACAGGCGTCCAAAGAAATGACCCCAGAACACAAAAAATTCCCTTTCAACGAAATCACCAGAGAACACAAAAAATTCACTTCCAACGAAATCAACACAGAGTACAAAAAATTGGCTTCCAACAAAATGACTCCATAGCACAGAAAACACGCTTCCAACGAAATGACCCCAGAGCACTAAAAATTTGCGGCCAACGAAATCACTCGAGAACACAAAAAATTAGCTTTGAACCAATTCACCCCAGAACCCAAATCTTCGCTTCCAACCAAATGACTCCAGAGCACAGAAAACAGGCTTCCAACGAAATCACACCAGAACACAAAAAATTTGCTTCCATCGAAAATACCCGAGAACACAAAAAATTCGCTTCCAACGAAATTACCCCAGAACACAAAAAATTCGCTTCCAACGAAATCACCCAGAACACAAAAAATTTGCTTTTACGAAATCACCCCAGAGCACAAAAATTCGCTTCCATCGAAATGACTCCAGAACACAGAAAACACGCTTCCAACTAAATGACCCCAGAACACTAAAAATTCGCGGCCAAAGAAATCACCCGAGAACACAAAAAAATCGCTTCCAACGAAATGACTCCAGAGCACAGAAAACAATATAGCAATGAAATGACCTGAGAACACAAAAAATTCACTTTCAATGAAATCACCAGAGAACAAAAAAATTCACGTCCAACGAAATTACCCTAGAATAGAAAAAATTTGCTTCCGACGAAATCACCCCAGAGCACAAAAAATTCCCTTCCAATAAATCACCTGAGAACAAAAATATTCGCTTCCCACAAAATTACCCCAGGACGGAAAAAATTTCCTTCCATCGAAATCACCGCAGGACACAAAAAATTCGCTTCTAACGAAATTACCCCAGAACACAATAAATCCGCTTCCAAAGATACCTCCTGAGAACACAAATATTTGCTTCCAAAGAAATCATCCCAGAGCACAAAAAAATCCGCTTCCAACGAAATCACCCTGGAACACAAAAAATTCCCTTTCAACCAAATCACCCGAGAACACAAAAAATTCACGTCCAAAGAAATTACCACACAACAGAAAAATTTTGCTTCCATCGAAATCACCCCTGAACACAAAAAATTCGTGGCCAAAGAAATCACCGGAGAACACAAAAAATTCGCTTCCAACGTAATTACTCCAGAAGACAAAAAATTCGCTTCCAACGAATTCAACCTTGAACACAAAAAATTCCCTTTCAACGAAATCACCCGGGAACAAAAAAATTCGCTTCTAACGAAATCAACCCAGAGAAAAAAAAATTCCCTTCCAACGAAATGACTCTAGAGCACAGAAAACACTATTCCAACGAAATGACCTGCTACTTCAAAAATTTGCTTCGATCGAAAAAACCGGAGAACACAAAAAATTCACTTCCATCGAAATCACCCCTGGACACAAAAAATTCCCTTTCAATGAAATCACCCGAGAACACAAAATATTCGCTACCAACGAAATCACCCCAGAGCACAAAAAATTCCCTTCCAACGAAATGACTCCAGAGCACAGAAAACACGCTTCCAACGAAATCACCCTAGAACACAAAAAATTCCCTTTAAATGAAATCACCCAAGAACACAAAAAATTCGCTTCCAACGAAATCAACCCTGAGCACCAAAAATTCTCTTCCAACCAAGTGACTCCAGAGCACAGAAAACACGCTTCCAACAAAATGACCCCCTACTTCAAAAATTTACTTCCATCGAAAAAAACGGACAACACAAAAAATTCGCTTCCAACAAAATTTCCACAGAACACAAAAAATTCGCTTCCAACGAAATCAGCCTGGAAAACAAAAAATTCGCTTCCAACGAAATGACTCCAGAGCACAGAAAACAGGTGTCCAAGGAAATGACCCCAGAACACAAAAAATTCCCTTTCAACGAAATCACCCGAGAACACAAAAAATTCACTTCCAACGAAATCAACACAGAGTACAAAAAATTGGCTTCCAACAAAATGACTCCATAGCACAGAAAACACGCTTCCAACGAAATGACCCCAGAACACTAAAAATTTGCGGCCAACGAAATCACCCGAGAACACAAAAAATTAGCTTCCAACCAATTCACCCCAGAACCCAAAAAATTCTCTTCCAACCAAATGACTCCAGAGCACAGAAAACAAGCTTCCAATGAAAGGACCCCAGAACACAAAAAATTCGCTTTGAACGAAGTTACCCCAGAACACAAAAATTCGCTTCCAACGACATCACCCCAACACACAAAAAATTTACTTCCAAAGAAATCAACCCAGAACACGAAAAATTTGCTTCTATCGAAATCACCCGAGAACAGAAAAAAATTCGCTTCCAACAAAAATACCCCAGAACATAAAAAATTAGCTTCCAACGAAATCACCAGGGAACACAAATATTTGCTTCCAACGAAATCACCCAGGAACATGAAACATTCGCTTCCATCGAAATCACCCGAGAACACAAAAAAATTCGCTTCCAACGAAATCACCCCAGAGCACAAAAAAATTGCTTCCAACGAAATCACCCCATACCTCAGAAAAATTCACTTCCAACTAAATTGCCCCAGAACACAAAAAATTCGCTTCCAACGAAATCAACCCAGAACACAAAAAATTTGCTTCCATCGAGATCACCAGAGAACAGAAAAAATTTGCTTCTAACGAAATCACCCGGGAACACAAATATTAGCTTCCAATGAAATCACCCTAAAACCAAAAAATTCTTTTCCAACGAAATCTCCTGAGAACACAAATATTCGCTTCCAAAGAAATCACCCCAGAGCACCAAAAATTCGCTTCCAACGAAATTACCCTAAGGCAAAAAAAAAATTCACTTTCAATGAAATCACCTGAGAACACAAAAAATTCGGGTCCAACGAAATCAACCCAGAACACAAAAAATTCGCATCCAAAGAAATCACCCAGAACACAAAATTTTCCCTTCCAACGAAATGACTCCAAAATACAGAAAACACACTTCCAATGAAATCACCCCAGAGCACAAAAAATTCGCTTCCAACAAAATCAACCCAGAACACAAAAAATTTGCTTCTACCCAAATCACCCGAGAACAGAAAAAATTCTCTTCCAAAGAAATTACACCAGAATAGATAAACTTACTTCCACCCAAATCAAGCCAGAGCACAAAAAATTCCCTTCCAAAAAAATCACCCGAGAACACAAATATTGGCTTCCAACGAAATTACCCCAGAACGGAAAATTTTTACTTCCATCGAAATCCCCCAGAACACAAAAAATTCGCTTCCAACGAAATTCCCGCAGAGCACAAAAAAATTGCTTCCAAAGAAATCACCCTAGAACACAAAAAATTCGCTTCCAACAAAATCACCCCAGAACACAAAAAATTTGCTTCCAAGGAAATGACTCCAATGCACAGAAAACATGCTTCCAACGAAATCACCCCATACTTCAAAAAAAAAAATCACTTTCAACAAAATTGCCCCAGAACACAAAAAATTCTCTTCCAACGAAATCAACCCAGAACACAAAATATTCGCTTCCATCAAAATCACCCCAGAACACAAAAAATTCGTTTCCATCGAAATCACCCCAGAAAACAAAAAATTCGATCCCAAAGTAATTACCCCAGAACACAAAAATTGCTTCTATTGAAATTACCCCAGAACACAAAAAATTCGCTTCCAAAGAAATCACCACAGAACACAAAAATTTTGCATCCAACGAAATGACTCCAGAGCACAGAAAACACGCTTCCAACAAAATGACCTACTACTTCAAAAACTTGCTTCCATCGAAAAAAAAAAGGAGAAAACAAAAAATTCTCTTCCAACGATATTACCCCAGAAGACAAAAAATTCGCTTCCAACTAAATCTCCTGAGAACACAAATAGTCGCTTCCAAAAATATCATCCCAGAGCACAAAAAATTTGCTTCCAACGAAATGACTCCAGAGCACAAGAAAACACGCTTCCAACTAAAGACCTCCTGAGCACAAAAAATTCGCTTCCAACAAAATCACCCTAGAACATAAAAAATTCACTTTCAAATAAATCACCCGAGAACACAAAAAATTCGCTTCCAAAGAACTGACTCCAGAGCACAGAAAACACGTTTCGAACGAAATGATACCATACTTCAATAATTTGCTTCCATCGAAATCACCTGAGAATACAAAATATTCTCTTCCAACGAAATTACCCCAGAACACAAAAAAATTCGCTTCCAAAGAAATCAACCCAGAACACAAAAAATTCACTTCCAACGAACTCACCCCAGAACACAAAAAATTTGGTTCCAATGAAATAACTGCAGGGCACAGAAAACACGCTTCCAATGAAAGGACCCAGAAGACAAAAAATTCGCTTCCAAAGAAATCACCATAGAACATAAAAAATTCGCTTTCAACGAAATCACCCGAGAACACAAAAAATTCGCTTGCAACGAAATCTCCTGAGAACACAAATATTCGCTTCAAACGAAATCACCGCGGATCACAAAAAATTCGCTTCCAATGAAATGACTCCAGAGCACAGAAAACATGCTTCCAACGAAATGACCCCCTACTTCAAAAATTTGCGTCCATCGAAAAAACCAGAGAACACACTATTTCAAAATTTGCTTCCATCGAAAAGACCGGAGAACAGAAAAAATTCTCTTCCAACGATATTAAACCAGAAGATGAAATATTCTTTTCCAACGAAATCTCCTGAGAACACAAATATTCTCTTCCAAAGATATCATCCCAGAGCACAAAATTTTGCTCGCAACGAAATCACCTTAGAACAAAAAAATTCCCTTCCAAAGAAATCACCCCAGAGCAGAAAAAATTTGCTTCCACCGAAATGACTACAAAGCACAGAAAACACGCTTCCAAAAAAATGAATACAGAACACAAAAATTATTCCAACGAAATCACCCTAGTACATAAAAAATTCGCTTCCATGGAAATCACCACAGAAGACAAAAAATTTGTTTCCAATGAAATCACCCCAGAGCACAAAGAATTCGCTTCCAACGAAATGACTCCAGAGCACAGAAAACAAGCTTCAAATGAAATTACCCCAGAACACAAAAAATTCGCTTCCAACGAAATCACCCTAGAACATAAAAAATTCGCTTCCTTCGAAATCACCACAGAAGACAAAAAATTCGCTTCCAACCAAATGACCCCAGAGCTCAAAAAATTCACTTTTACGAAATTACCCTAGAACATAAAAAATTCGCATTCAACAAAATCACCCGAGAACACAAAATATTTGCTTCCAACGAAATCACCCCAGAGCACAAAAACTTCGCTGCCAACGAAATGATTTCAGAGCACAGAAAACACGCTTCCAACGAAATGACCCCATACTTCAAAAATTTGCTTCCATCGAAATCACCCAAGAACACAAAAAATCGCTTCCAACGAAATTACCCCAGAACACAAAAAATTCGCTTGCAACGAAATCTTCATAGAACACAAATATTCGCTGCCAACGAAATCACCTGAGAACACAAAATATTTGCTTGCAACGAAATCTCCTTAGAAGAAAATATTCGTTTCCAAGGAAATCACCCCAGAGCACAAAAAATTCGCTTCCAAAGGAATCACTCTTAAACATAAAAAATTCGCTGCCAACGAAATGACTCCAGAGCACAGAAAACACACTTCCAACAAAATGACCCCAAACTTCAAAAATTTGCTTCCATTGAAATCATCCGAGAACATAAAAAATTTGCTTCCAACGAAATTACCCCAGAACCCAAAAAATTCGCTTGCAACAAAATCGACTGAGAACACATATATTCGCTTCCAACGGAATCACACCAGAACACAAAAAATTCGCTTCCAACTAAATGACTCCAGAGCACAGAAAACACGCTTCCAAAGAAAAGATCCCATACTTCAAAAATTTGCTTCCATCGAAATCACCCGAGAACACAAAAAATTCTCTTCCAAAGAAATCACCCCAGAGCACAAAAAATTCGCTTCCAACCAAATGACTCCTGAGCACAGAAAACACGCTTCCAACGAAATGACCACATACTTCAAAAATTTGCTTCCATCGAAATCACCCCAGAACACAAAAAATTCGCTTCCAACGAAATCTCCTGAGAACACAAATATTCGCTTCCAACGAAATCACCACAGAGCACAAAAAATTCGCTTCCAACGAAATGACTCCAGAGCACCGAAAACACGCTTCCAATGAAAAGACCCCCTACTTCAAAAATTTGCTTCCATCGAAAAGACCGTAGTACACAAAACATTCTCTTTTAAAGATATTACCCCAGAAGACAAAAAAATCTTTTCCAAGGAAATCTCCTGAGAACACCAATATTCCCTTCCAAAGATATCATCCCAGATCAGAAAAAAATTGCTTCCAATTAAATCACCCTAGAACACAAAAATTCCTTTTCAACGAAATCACCCGAGAACACAAAAAATTCGCTTCCAACGAAATCACCACAGAGCACAAAAAATTCGCTTCCAAAGAAATGACTCCAGGGCACAGAAAACATGATTCCAACGAAATGACCCCATATTTCAAAAATTCGCTTCCATCGAAATCCCCAGAGAACACAAAAAAATTCGCTTCCAACGAAATCACCCCAACACACAAAAAATTTACTTCCAAAGAAATCAACCCAGAACACGAAAAATTTGCTTCTATCGAAATTACCCGAGAACAGAAAAAAAATCGCTTCCAACAAAAATACCCCAGAACATAAAAAATTAGCTTCCAACGAAATCACCAGGGAACACAAATATTTGCTTCCAACGAAATCACCCAGGAACATAAAACTTTCGCTTCCATCGAAATCACCCGAGAACACAAAAAATTCGTTTCCAATGAAATCACCCCAGAGCACAAAGAATTCGCTTCCAACGAAATGAATCCAGAGCACAGAAAACAAGCTTCAAATGAAATTACCCCAGAACACAAAAAATTCGCTTCCAACGAAATCACCCTAGAACATAAAAAATTCGCTTCCTTTGAAATCACCACAGAAGATAAAAAATTCGCTTCCAACCAAATCACCCCAGAGCTCAAAAAATTCGCTTTTACGAAATTACCCTAGAACATAAAAAATTCGCTTTCAACGAAATCAACCGAGAACACAAAATATTCGCTTCCAACGAAATCACCTCAGAGCACAAAAAATTCGCTGCCAACGAAATGACTCCAGAGCACAGAAAACACGCTTCCAACGAAATGACGCCATACTTCAAAAATTTGCTTCCATCGAAATCACCCAAAAACACAAAAAATTCGCTTCCAACGAAATTACCCCAGAACACAAAGAATTCGCTTGCAACGAAATCTTCTGAGCACACATATATTCGCTTCCACAGAAATCATCGCAGAGCACCAAAAAATTCGCTTCCAAAGAAATCTCCCTAGAACACAAAAAATTCCCTTTCAACGAAATCACCCGAGAACACAAAAAATTCCCTTTCAACGAAATCACCTAAGAACACAAATAATTCGCTTGCAATGAAATCTCCTAAGAACACAAATATTCACTTCAAACGAATTCACCCCAGAGCAAAAAAAATTCCCTTCCAAAGAAATTACTCCAGAGCACAGAAAACATGCTTCAAAAGAAATGACCCCATACTTCAAAAATTTACTTACATCCAAAAAACCGGAGAACACAAAAAATTCACTTGCAACGAAATCTTCTGAGAACACAAATATTCGCTGCCAACGAAATCACCCGAGAACACAAAAAATTTGCTTGCAACGAAATCTCCTGAGAAGAAAATATTCGCTTCCAACGAAATCACCGCAGAGCACAAAAAATTCGCTTCCAAAGAAATGACTCCAGAGCACAGAAAACACGCGTCCAACGAAATGACCCTCTACTTCAAAAATTTGCTTCCATCGAAAAGACCGTAGTACACAAAAAATCTCTTTTAAAGATATTACCCCAGAAGACAAAATAATCTTTTCCAAGGAAATCTCCTGAGAACACCAATATTCACTTCCAAAGATATCATCCCAGATCAGAAAAAAATTGCTTCCAATTAAATCACCCTAGAACAAAAAAATTCCCTTTCTACGAAATCACCCGAGAACACAAAAAATTCGCTTCCAACGAAATCACCACAGAGCACAAAAAATTCGCTTTCAAAGAAAAGACTCCAGAGCACAGAAAATATGATTCCAATGAAATGACCCCATATTTCAAAAATATGCTTCCATCGAAATCCCCAGAGAACACAAAAAATTCGCTTCCAACGAAATCACCGCAGAGCACAAAAAATTCGCTTCCAACGAAATGACTCCAGAGCACAGAAAAGAAGCTTCAAATGAAATTACCCCAGAACACAAAAAATTCGCTTCCAACGAAATCACCCTAGAACATAAAAAATTCGCTTCCATCGAAATCACCACAGAAGACAAAAAATTCACTTCCAACCAAATCACCCCAGATCTCAAAAAATTCGCTTTTATGAAATTACCCTAGAACATAAAAAATGCGCTTTCAACGAAATCACCCGAGAACACAAAATATTCGCTTCCAAAGAAATCACCGCAGAGCCCAAAAAATTAGCTGCCAACGAAAAGACTTCAGAGTATAGAAAACACGCTTCCAAAGAAATGATCCCATACTTCAATAATTTGCTTCCATCGAAATCACCCAAGAACACCAAAAATTCGCTTCAAACGACATGAACCCATAACACAAAAAATTTGCTTACATCGAAATCACCCGAGAACAGAAAAAATTCGCTTCCAAAGAAATTACGCCAGACCACCAAAAATTCGCTTCCAATGAAATCACACGAGAACAAAAATATTAGCTTCCAACGAAATCACGCTACAACATAAAAAAATCGCTTCCATCGAAATCACCCGAGAACACAAAAAAATTCGCTTCCAACGAAATTACCTCAGAACAGAAGAAATTCCCTTCCAACGAAATGGCTCCAGAGTACAGAAAACACGCTTCCAATGAAATGACCCCCTACTTCAAAAATTTGCTTCCATCGAAAAAACCAGAGAACACAAAAAATTCGCTTCCAACGAAATCACCCTAGAACACAAAAAATTCGCTTCCAATAAAATCACCGCAGAACACAAAAAATTCGCTTCCAAAGAAATCACCACAGAGCACAAAAAATTCGCTTTCAACGAAATCACCCTAAAGCAAAAAAATTCACTTTCAACGAAATCACCCGAGAACACAAAAAATTCACATACAACGAAATTACCCGAGTATTGAAAAAATTTACTTCCAACCAAATCAACCTAGAGCACAAAAAATTCCCTTCCAACAAAATCACCCGAGAACACAAATATTGACTTCCCACGAAATTACCCCAGAATGGAAAAAGTTTGCTTCCATCGAAATCACCCCAGAACACAAAAAAATCGCTTCCAACAAAATCACCCCAACACACAAAAAATTTACTTCCAAAGAAATCAACCCAGAACACGAAAAATTTGCTTCTATTGAAATCACCCGAGAACAGAAAAAAATTCGCTTCCAACAAAAATACCACAGAACATGAAAAATTAGCTTCCACCGAAATCACCAGGGAACAAAAATATTTGCATCCAACGAAATCACCCAGGAACATAAAAAATTCGCTTCCAACGAAATTACCCCAGAACACAAAAAATTCGCTTGCAAAGAAATCTCCTGAGAAGACAAATATTCGCTTCCAAAGAAATCACCCCAGAGCACAAAAAATTCGCTTCCAACGAAATCACCCGAAGCACAAAAAATTCGCTTTCAATGAAATGAGCCCATACTTGAAAAATTTGCTTCATCGAAATCACCCGAGAACACGAAAAATTCGCTTCCAAAGAAATTACCCCAGAACACAAAAATTTGCTTCCAAGGAAATCACCCCAGAACACAAAAAATTTGCTTCCATCGAAATCACCCGAGAACAGAAAAAAATTCACTTCTAACGAAATCACCCGGGAACACAAATATTAGCTTCCAATGAAATCACCATAAAATCAAAAAATTCTTTTCCAAAGAAATCTCCTGAGAACACAAATATTCGCTTCCAAAGAAATCACCCCAGAGCACCAAAAATTCACTTCCAACGAAATAACCCTAAGGAAAAAAATTTCTCTTTCAACGAAATCACCTGAGAACACAAAAAATTCGTGTCCAATGAAATCAACTCAGAACACAAAAAATTCTCTTGCAACGAAATCACTCCAGAACACAGAAAAAACGCTACCAACGAAATCACCCCAGAACACAAAAAATTTGCTTCCAAGGAAATGACTCCAATGCACAGAAAACATGCTTACAAAGAAATCACCCCAAAACACAAAAAATTTGCTTCCAACGTACTTAACCCAGAACACAAAAAATTTGCTTCCATCGAAATCACCCGAGAACAGAAAAAATTCGCTTCCAAAGAAATTACTCCAGAATAGATAAATTTACTTCCACCCAAATCAAGCCAGAGCACGAAAAATTCCCTTCCAAAAAAATCACCCGAGAACACAAATATTGGCTTCCAAAGAAATTACCCCAGAACGGAAAATTTTTACTTCCATCGAAATCCCCCAGAACACAAAAAATTCGCTTCCAACGAAATTCCCGCAGAGCACAAAAAATTGCTTCCAAGAAATCACCCTAGAACACAAAAAATTCGCTTCCAACAAAATCACCCCAGAACACAAAAAATTTGCTTCCAAGGAAATGACTCCAATGCACAGAAAACATGCTTACAAAGAAATCACCCCAAAACACAAAAAATTTGCTTCCAACGTACTTAACCCAGAACACAAAAAATTTGCTTCCAACGACATCTACCCAGAAGACAAGAAATTCGGGACCACCGAAATCACCCGAGAACACAAAAAAATTCGCTTCCAATGATATTACCCATACTTCAAAAATTTGCTTCCATCAAAATCACCTTAAAACACAAAAAAATAGCTTCCAACTAAAATACCCCGGAACACAAGAAATTCGCTTCCAACGAAATCACCCCAAAGCACAAAAAATTCGCTTCCAACGAAATTACCACAGAACACAAAAAATTCGCTTCCAAAGAAATCACCCCAGAACACAAAAAATTCGCTTCCAAAGAAACGACTCCAGAGCACAGAAAACACGCTACAAACGAAATGACCCCCTACTTCAAAAATTTGCTTCCATCGAAAAAACCGGAGAACACAAAAAATTCTCTTCCAACGATATTACCCCAGAAGACAAAAAATTCTTTTCCAACGAAATCTCCTGAGAACACAAATTTTCGCTTCCAAAAATATCATCCCAGAGCACAAAATATTCGCTTCCAAAGAAATCACCCTAGAACGCAAAAATTCCCTTTCAACGAAATCACGCGAGAACACAAAAAATTCGCTTCCAACGAAATCACCCCAGAGCACAAAAAATTCGCTTCCAACGAAGTGACTCCAGAGCACAGAAAACACGCTTCCAACGAAATGATCCCATATTTCAAAAATTTGCTTCCATCGAAAAAACCGGAGAACACAAAAAATTCTCTTCCAACGATATTACCCCAGAAGACAAAAAATTCGCTTCCAATGAAATAACCTGGGAACACAAATATTCGCTTTCAACGAAATCACCAGAGAACACAAAAAATTTGCTTCCATAGAAATCACCCCAGAGCACAAAAAATTGGCTTCCAACAAATGACTCCAGAGCAATGAAAACATGCTTCCAACGAAATGACCCCCTACTTCAAAAATTTGCTTCAATTGAAAAAACCAGAGAACACAAAAAATTCGCTCCCAACAAAATCACCCCAGAGCACAAAAAATTTGCTTCCAAAGAAATGACTCCAGAGCACAGAAAACACGCTTCCAACTAAAGCCCTCCTGAGCACAAAAAATTTGCTTCCAACAAAATCACCCTAGAACATAAAAAATTCGCTTTCAACGAAATCACCCGAGAACACAAAAAATTTGCTTCCAAAGAAATGACTCCAGAGCACAGAAAACACGCTTCCAATGAAATGACCCCAGAAAACAAAAATTTCACTTCCAACGAAATCACCCTAGAACATAAAAAATTCGCTTCCATCGAAATCACCGCAAAACACAAAAATTCACATCCAACGAAAAGACTCCAGAGCACAGAAAACACACTTCCAACGAAATGACCCCCTACTTGAAAAATTTTCTTCCATCGGAAAAACCAGCGAACACAAAAAATTAGCTTCCATGAAATTACCCCAAAAGACAAAAAATTAGCTTGCAACGAAATCTCCTGAGAACACAAATATTTGCTTCCGACCAAATCAAGCAAAAACACAAATATTCGCTTCCAACGAAATCACCAAAGAACACAAAAAATTCGCATCCAACGAAATTACCCCAGAATAGAAAAAAATTACTTCCAACCAAATCAACCCAGAGCACAAAAAATTCCCTTCCAACAAAATCACCCAGGAACACAAATATTGGCTTCCAACGAAATTACCCCAGAAATGAAAAAATTTGCTTCCATCGAAATCACCCAACAACACAAAACTTTGCTCCCAAAGAAATCACCGCAGAACACAAAAATTTCGCTTCCAACGAAATCACTCCAGAACACAGAAAAAACGCTACCAACGAAATCACCCGAAAACACAAAAAATTCGTTTCCAACGAAATCATCATAGAACACAAAAAATTCGCATCCAATGAAATGACTCCAGAGCACAGAAAACACGCTTCCATCGAAAAACCCGAAAACATAAAAAATTCGCTTCCAAAGAAATGACCTCAGACTTCAAAAATTTTCTTCCATCGAAAAGACCAGAGAACACATAAAATTCGCTTCCAACGAAATTACCCCTGAACACAAAAAATTCACTTCTAAAGAAATCTATTGAGAATACAAATATTGGCTTCCAAAGAAATCATCCCAGAGCACAAAAAATTTGCTTCCAAAGAAATCACCCCAGAATACAAAAATTCCCTTCCAACAAAATCACCCGAGAACACAAATATTGGCTTCCATTGAAATCACCCCAGAACACAAAAATTTCGCTTCCAACGAAATGACTCCAGAGCACAGAAAACACGCTTCCATCGAAAAACCGGAGAACATAAAAAATTCGCTTCCACCGAAATTACCCCAGAACACAAAAAATTCTCTTGCAACGAAATTTTCTGAGAACACAAATATTCACTTCCAATGAAATCACCCCAGAACGAAAAAATTCGCTTCCAACGAAATGACTCCAGAGCACAGAAAACACGCTTCCAACAAAATGACCCCTACTTCAAAAATTCGCTTCCATCGAAAAAACCAGAGAACACAAAAATTCGCTTCCAACAAAATTACTCAGGAACACAAAAATACGCTTCCAAAGAAATTACCCCAGAACACAAAAAATTTGTTTGGAAGGAAACCTCCTGAGAACACAAATATTCGCTTCCAAAGAAATCACCCCAGAGCACAAAAAATTCGCTTGCAACGCAATCTTCTGAGAACACGTATATTCGCTTCCAACAAAATCACCCCAGAACACAAAAAATTCGCTTCCAATGAAATGACTCAAGATCACAGAAAACACGCTTCCAACGAAACGACCCCCTAATTAAAAATTTGCTACCATCGAAAAAACCGGAGAACATAAAAAATTCGCTTCCAAAGAAATGACTCCAGAGCACAGAAAACACGCTTCTAATGAAATGACCCCAGAAAACAAAAATTTCACTTCCAACGAAATCACCCTAGAACACAAAAAATTCGCTTCCAACGAAATCATCCTAGAACACAAAAAATTCGCATCCAACGAAATGACTCCAGAGCACAGAAAGCACGCTTCCAATGAAATGACCCCAGAAAACAAAAATTTCGCTTCCATCGTAATCACCGAAAAACACAATAATTCACATCCTACGAAAAGACTCCAGAGCACAGAAAATATGCTTTCAACGAAATGACCCCCTATTTCAAAAATTTGCTTCATTCAAAAAAACCGGAGACACAAAGAATTCGCCTCCAATGATATCACCCCAGAACACAAAAAATTTGCTTCCAAAAAATTACTCTAGAGAACAGAAAACACCCTACCTACGAAAGAAACCCATACTTCAAAAAAATTCGCTTCCAACAAAATCACCCCAGAACAAAATCTTTTCCTTTCAACGAGATCACCCCAGAGCACAAAAAATTCAATTACAACGAAATTACCCCAGAACACAAGAAACACTCTTCCAACAAAATCACCCCAGAGCACAAAAAATTCGTTTCTAACGAAATTACCCCAGAACACAAAAAATTCGCTTCCAACGAAATCACCCCAGAGCACAAAAATTTGCTTCCAACGAAATGACTCCATAGCTAGAAAACACGCTTCGAACGAAATGACCCCCTACTTCAAACATTTGCTTCCATCGAAATCACCCGAGAACACAAAAAATTCGCTTCCAATGAAATCTCCCCAGAACATAAAACATTCGCTTCCAACGAAATGACTCCTGAGCACAGAAAACACGCTTCTAACGAAATCACCCCATACTTAAAAATATTCTCGTCCAACGAAATTATCCCAGAGCAGAAAACATTTGCTTCCAACGAAATCACCCCAGAGTACAAAAAATTCGCTTGCAACGAAATCACCCTAAAGCACAAAAAATTCGATATCAACGAAATCATCCTAGAACACAAAAAATTCCCTTTCAACGAAATTACCCCAGGATAGAAAAAATTTGCTTCTATCGTAGTCACCACAGAGCACGAAATATTCGTTCCCAATGTAATCACACCAGAACACAAAAAATTCACTTCCAACGAAATCACGCTAGAACACAAAAAATTAGCTTTTTCAACGAAATCACCCGAGAACACAAAAAATTCGCTTCCATTGAAATCACCCCAGAGCACAAAAAATTCGCTTGCAATGAAATCTCCTGAGAACATAAATGTTCGCTTCCAACGAAAGGACTCCAGAGCACAGAAAACACGCTTCCAATGAAATCACCCCAAAACACAAAACATTGTCTTCTAACGTAATTACATCAGAACACAAACATTGGCTTCCAACGATATCATCCCAGAGCACAAAAAATTCGCTTCCAAAGAAATTACCCCAGAACACAAAAAATTCTTTTCAACGAAATCTCCTGAGAACACAAATATTCGCTTCCAAGGAAATCATCCCAGAGCACAAAAAAATTCGCTTTCTATGAAATCAACCTAGAACACAAAAAATTCCCTTTCAACGAAATCATCTGATAACACAAAAAATTCATGTCCAGCGAAATTATCACAGAACAGAAAAAATTCTCTTCCAACAAAAATTAGCTTTCAATGAAATCACCCCAGAGCACAAAAAATTCCCTTCGAACGAAATGACTCCATCGAAAAACCAGAGAACATAAAAAATTCGCTTCCAAAGAAATTACCCCAGAACACAAAAAATTCGCTTGCAACGAAATTTTCTGAGAACACATATATTTGCTTCCAACGAAATCACCCCAGAACATAAAAAATTCGCTTCCAATAAAATGACTCCAGAGCACAGAAAACACGCTTCCAACGAAATGACCCCCTAATTCCAAAATTTGCTTCCATCGAAAAAACCGGAGAACATAAAAAATTCGCTTCCAACAAAATGACTCCAGAGCACAGAAAACACACTTCCAATGAAATGACCCCAGAAAACAAAAATTTCGCTTCCAACGAAATCACCCTAGAACATAAAAAATTCGCTTCCATCGAAATCACCGCAAAACACAAAAATTCACCTCCAATGAAAAGACTCCAAAGCACAGAAAACACGCTTCCAACGAAATGACCGCCTACTTGAAAAATTTTCTTCCATCGAAACAACCAGCGAACACAAAAAATTAGCTTCCAATGAAATTACACCAAAACACAAAAAATTAGCTTGCAACGAAATCTCCTGAGAACACAAATATTCTCTTCCGACGAAAACCGAAGAACACAAAAAATTCGCATCCAAAAAAATTAACCCAGAATAGAAAAAAATTACTTCCAACCGAATCAACCCAGAGCACAAAAAATTTCCTTCCAACAAAATCACCCAAGAACACAAATATTGGCTTCCAACGAAATTACCCCAGAACTGAATAAAATCACCTGAGTACGCATATATTTGCTAACAACGAAATTACCCCAGAACAGTAAAAATTTGCTTCCATCGAAATCACCCCAGAACACAAAAATTTTGCTTCCATCGAAATCACCCCAGAACACAAAACTTTGCTTCCAAAGAAATCACCCCAGAACACAAAAATTCGCTTCCAACAAAATCACCCCAGAACACAAAAAATTTGCTCCCAAAGAAATCACCGCAGAACACAAAAATTTCGCTTCCAACGAAATGACTCCAGAACACAGAAAAAACGCTACCAACGGAATCACTCGAGAACACAAAAAATTCGCTTCCAACGAAATCATCCTAGAACACAAAAAATTCGCATCCAACGAAATGACTCCAGAGCACAGAAAACACACTTCCAATGAAATGACCGCAGAAAACAAATATTTCGCTTCCATCGAAATCACCGCAAAACACAAAAATTCACATCGAACGAAAAGACTCCAGAACACAGAAAAAACGCTACCAACGAACTTACCCGAGAACACAAAAAATTTGCTTCCAACGAAATCATCCTAGAACACAAAAAATTCGCATCCAACGAAATGACTCCAGAGCACAGAAAACACGCTTCCAGGGAAATGACCCTAGAAAACAAAAATTTCGCTTCCATCGAAATCACCGAAAACCACAAAAATTCACGTCCAACGAAAAGACTCCAGAGCACGTAAAAAAACACGCTTCCAACGAAATGACTTCCTATTTCAAAAATTTGCTTCATTCGAAAAAACCGGAGACACAAAGAATTCGCCTTCCACGAAATCACCCCAGAACACAAAAAATTCGCTTCCAACGATATTACCCCAGAAGAAAAAAAATTTGCTTCCAACGAAATCTCCTAAGAACACAAATATTCGCTTCCAAAGAAATCACCCTTAGCACAAAAAATTTGCTTCCAAAGAAATCACCGCAGATTACAAAAATTCCCTTCCAACAAAATCACCCAAGAACACAAATATTGGCTTCCAACGAAATCACCCCAGAACACAAAAAATTCGCTTCTAACGAAATCACCCTAGAACACAAAAATTCCCTTTCAAAGAAATCACCCGAGAACAAAAAAAAATTCGCTTCCAACGAAATCACCCCAGAGAACAAAAATTTCGCTTCCAAAGAGTTGACTCCAGAGCACAGAAAACACGCTTCCAAAGAAATGATCCCCTACTTCAAAAATTTGCTTCCATCGAAAAGACAGGAGAACACAAAAAATTCTCTTCCGACAATATTACCCCAGAGACAAAAAATTCTTTTCCAACGAAATCTCGTGAGAACACAAATATTCGCTTCCAAAGATATCATCCCAGAGAACAAAAAATTCGCTTCCAACGAAATTACCCCAGAGCACAAAACATTCGCTTCCAACGAAATCACCCCAGAATACCAAAAAATTCGCTTCCAAAGAAATAACCCAAGAATATAAAAAATTCGCTTCCAAAGAAATAATCCAAGAATATAAAAAATTCGCTTCGATCAAACTCACCCGAGAACACAAAAAATTCGATTCCAACGAAATTACCCCAGATTACAAGAAATTCCTTCCAACGAAATCACCCCAGAGCACAAAAAATTCCCTTCCAACGAAAGGACTCCAGAGCACAGAAAACACGAATCCAACGAAATGACCCCCTATTTCAAATATTTGCTTCCATGGAAATCACCTGAGAACACAAAAAATTCGCTTCCAACTAAATTACCCCAGAAGACAAAAATTTCTTTTCCAACGAAACCTCCTGAGAACACAAATATTCGCTTCCAACGAACTCACCCCAGAGCACAAAAAACTCGCTTCCAAAGAAATCACCCTAGAATATAAAAAATTCGCTTTCAACGATATCACCTGAGAATACAAAAAATTCGCTTCCAAAGAAATTACCCCAGAACACAAAAAATTCGCTTGCAATGAAATCTCCTGAGAACACAAATATTCGTTTCCAATGAAATCACCCCAGAGCACAAAAAAGTCGTTTCCAACGAAATGACTCCAGGGCACAGAAAGCACGCTTCCAACGAAATTACCCCCTACTTCAAAAATTTGTTTCCATCGAAATCACCTGAGAACACAAAAAAATTCACTTCCAAAGAAATCACCCCAGAACACAAAAAATTCGCTTGCAACGAAATCTCCTGAGAACACAAATATTCGCTTCCAGCGAAATCACACCAAAGCACAAAAAATTCGCATCCAACGAAATGACTCCAGAGCACAGAAAACACGCTTGCAACGAAATGACCCCCTACTTCAAAAATTTGCTTCCTTCGAATAAACCGGAGAACACAAAAAATTCTCTTCCAACGAGATTACCCCAGAAGACAAAAAATTCTTTTCCAATGAAATCTCCTGAGAACACAAATATTCGCTTCCAAAGAAATCATCCCAGAGCACAAAAAAATTCGCTTCCAACGAAAGCACCCGATAACACAAAAAATTCACGTCCAACGAAATTATCACAGAACAGAAAAAAATTTGCTTCCATCGAAATCACCCCAGAATAAAAAAAATTTGCTTCTAACGAAATGACGCTAGAACACAAAAAATTAGCTTTTTCAACGAAATCACCCGAAAACACAAAATTTCCTTTCAAAGAAATCACCCGAGAACACAAAAAATTCGCTTCAAATGAAATCACCCCAGAACACAAAAAATTTGCTTGCAATGAAATCTCCTGAGAACACAAATATTCGCTTCCAACGAAATCGTCCCAGAGCACAAAAAATTCGCTTCCAACGAAATTACCCTAGAACACAAAAATTCCCTTTCAATGAAATCACCCAAGAACACAAAAAATTCGCTTCCAACGAAAACACCATAGAACAAAAAAAAAAAAATCGCTTCCATCGAAATCACCACAGAAGACAAAAAATTCTCTTCCAATGATATTACCCGAGAAGACAAAAACTTCTTTTCAAACGAAATCTCGTGAGAACACAAATATTCGCTTCCAAAGATATCATCCCAGAGCACAAAAAATTCCCTTCGAACGAAATCACCCAAGCACGAAAAATTCGCTTCCAAAGAAATGACTCCAGAGCACAGAAAACACGCTTCCAATGATATGACCCCATACTTCAAAAATTTGCTTCCATTGAAATCACCCCTGAACACAAAAAATTCGCTGCCAACGAAATCACCCTAGAACACAAAACATTCCCTTTCAACGAAATCACCCGAGAACACAATAAATTAGCTTCCAACGAAATGACTCCAGAGCACAGAAAATTCGCTTCCAACGAAATCACCCTAGAACACAAAAAATTTCCTTTCAACGAAATCACATGAGAACACAAAAAAGTCACGTCCAACGAAATTACCACAGAACAGAAAATATTTGTTTCCATCGAAATCACCCGAGAACACAAAAAATTCTCTTCCAACGAAATCACGCTAGAACCCAAAAAATTAGCGTCAATGAAATCAACCCTGAGCAAAAAAAATTCTCTTCCAACGAAATGACTCCAGAGCACATAAAACACGAATCCAACGAAATGACCCCCTACTTAAAAAATTTGCTTCCATCGAAAAAAGGAGAACATAAAAAATTCGCTTACAACGAAATTACACCAGAACATAAAAAATTCGCTTGCAACGAAATTTTCTGAGAACACAAATATTCGCTTCCAACGAAATAACCCCAGAACACAAAAAATTCGCTTCCAACGAAATGACTCCAGAGCACAGAAGACACGCTTCAAACGAAATGACCCCCTACGTAAAAAATTCGCTTCCAAAAAAATCACCCGAGAACACAAAAAATTCGTTTCCAATGAAATCACCCCAGAACACAAAAAATTCGCTTGCAACGAAATCTCCTGAGAACACAAATATTCGCTTCCAACGAAATCGTCCCAGAGCACAAAAGATTCGCTTCCAACGAAATCACCCTAGAACGCAAAAAGTTCCCTTCCAACGAAAGGACTCCAGAGCACAGAAAACAAGCTTCCAACGAAATGACCCCCTACTTAAAAAATTTGCTTCCATCGAAAAACAGGAGAAGATAAAAATTTCGCTTCCAAAGAAATTACCCCAGAACACAAAAAATTCGCTTGCAACGAAATTTTCTGAGAACACAAATATTCGCTTCCAACGAAATCACCCCAGAACAAAAAAATTCGCTTGCAACGAAATTACTCCAGAGCACAGAAAACATGCTTTCAACAAAATGATCTCATACTTCAAAAATTTGCTTCCATCGAAATCACCAGAGAACACAAAAAATTCGCTTCCAACGAAATGACTCCAGAGCACAGAAAACACGCTTCAAACGAAATGACCCACTACTTAAAAAATTCGCTTCCATCGAAAAAAACGGAGAACACAAAAATACGCTTCCAACGAAATTACCCCAGAACACAAAAAATTCGCTTGCAACGAAATCTCCTGAGAACACAAATATTCGCTTCCAAAGAAATCACCCCAGAGCACAAAAAATTCGCTTTCAACGAAATCTTCTGAGAACACATATATTCGCTTCTAACGAAATCACCCCAGAACACAAAAAATTCGCTTCCATTGAAATGACTCCAGATCACAGAAAACACGCTTCCAATGAAATGATCCCCTATTTCAATAATTTGCTTTCATTGAAAAAACCAGAGAACGCAAAAAATTAGCTTCCATCGAAATTACCCCAGAACACAAAAAATAGGCTTCCAACGAAATGAAACCAGAGCACAGAAAACAAGCTTCCAACGAAATGATCCCATACTTCAAAAATTTGCTTACATTGAAATAATCTGAGAACACAAAAAATTCGCTTCCAACGAAATTACCTCAGAAGACAAAAATTTCTTTTCCAACGAAATCTCCTGAGGACACAAATATTTGTTTCCAATGAAATCACCCCAGAGCACAAAAAAACTCGTTTCCAATGAAATGATTCCAGGGCTCAGAAAACACGCTTCCAACGAAATGACCCCCTACTTCAAAAATTTGCTTCCATCGAATAAACCGGAGAACACAAAAAATTCTCTTCCAACGAGATTACCCCAGAAGACAAAAAATTCTTTTCCAACGAAATCTCCTGAGAACACAAATATTCGCTTCCAAAGAAACCATCCCAGAGCACAAAAAAATTCGCTTCCAACAAAAGCCCCCGATAACACAAAAAATTCACGTCCAAAGAAATTATCACAGAACAGAAAAAAATTTGCTTCCATCGAAATCACCCCAGAATAAAAAAAAAATTGCTTCCAAAGAAATCACGCTACAACACAAAAAATTAGCTTTTTCAACGAAATCACCCGAAAACACAAAATTTCCTTTCAAGGAAATCACCCGAGAACACAAAAAATTCGCTTCCAATGAAATCACCCCAGAACACAAAAAATTCGCTTGCAATGAAATCTCCTGAGAACACAAATATTAGCTTCCAACGAAATCGTCCAAGAGCACAAAAGATTCGCTTCCAACGAAATCACCCTAGAACGCAAAAATTCCCTTTCAATGAAATCACCCGAGAACACAAAAAATTCGCTTCCTACGAAATCACCCCAGAACACAAAAAGTTCCCTTCCAACGAAAGGACTCCAGAGCACAGAAAATAAGCTTCCAACGAAATGACCCCCTACTTAAAAAAATTGCTTCCATCGAAAAACCGGAAAACATAACCGGAGAACATAAAGAATTCGCTTCCAAAGAAATTACCCCAGAACACAAAAAATTCGCTTGCAACGAAATCTTCTGAGAACACATATATTCGCTTCCAACGAAATCACCCCAGCACATAAAAAATTCGCTTCCAATAAAATGACTCCATAGCACAGAAAACATGCTTCCAACGAAATGACACACTATTTCAAAATTTGCTTCCATCGAAAAGACCGGAGAACACAAAAAAATTCTCTTCCAACGATATTACTCCAGAAGACAAAAAATTCTTTTCCAATGAAAACTCCTGAGAACACAAATATTCGCTTCCAAAGATATCATCCCAGAGCACAAAAAATTCGCTTCCAACGAAATCACCCTAGAACATAAAAAATTGGCTTCCGTCGAAATAACCACAGAAGACAAAAAATTCCCTTCTAACCAAATCACCACAGAGCACAAAAATTTCACTTCCAACGTAATCACCCTAGAACATAAAAAATTCGCTTTCAACGAAATCACCCGAGAATAGAAAAAATTCGCTTCCAAAGAAATCACCCGAGAATAGAAAAAATTCGCTTCCAACGAAATCACCCCAGAGCACAAAAAATTCACTGCCAAAGAAATAACTCCAGAGCGCAGAGAACACGCTTCCAACGAAATGACCCTCTACTTAAAAAATTTGCTTCCATCGAAAAAGCGGAGAACACAAAAAATTTGCTTCCAACGAAATTACCCCAGAACACAAAAAAGTCGATTCCAACGTAATTACCCCAGAAAACAAAAAATGCGCTTCCAACGAAATCACCCTAGAACACAAAAAATTCCCTTTAAATGAAATCACCCGAGAACACAAAAAATTCGCTTCCAACGAAATCACTCCAGAGCACCAAAAATTCTCTTCCAACCAAGTGACTCCAGAGCACAGAAAACATGCTTCCAACAAAATGACCCCCTACTTCAAAAATTTGCTTCCATCGAAAAAACCAGAGAACACCAAAAATTCACTTACAACAAAATTTCCACAGAACAGAAAAAATTCGCTTTCAACGAAATCACCCCAGAACACAAAAAATTCGCTTCCAACGAAATGACTCCAGAGCACAGAAAACAGGCTTCCAAAGAAATGACCCCAGAACACAAAAAATTCCCTTTCAACGAAATCACCCGAGAACACAAAAAATTCACTTCCAACGAAATGACTCCAGAGCACAGAAAACACGCTTCCAACGAAATGAGCCCAGAACACAAAAAATTCCCTTTCAACGAAATCACCAGAGAACCCAAAAAATTTGCTTCCAACGAAATCACCCAAGAGCACAAAAAATTCGCTTCCAATAAAATGACTCCAGAGCACAGAAAACACGCTTCCAATGAAATGATGCCAGAACACTAAAAATTTCCTTTAAACGAAATCACCCGAGAACACAAAAAAGTTCGCTTCCAACGTAAATACCCCAGAAAACAAAAAATGCGCTTCCAACGAAATCAAAATAGAACACAAAAAATTCCCTTTAAATGAAATCACCCGAGAACACAAATATTAGCTTCCAATCAAATCACCCCAGAGCACAAAAAATTCGCTTCCAACGAAATCACCCTAGAACAGAAAAACTCTCTTTAAACGAAATCACCCTAGATCACAAAAAATTCGCTTCCAACGAAATGACTCCAGAGCACAGAAAACACGCTTCCAACGAAATGACCCTCTACTTAAAAAATTTGCTTCCATCGAAAAACCGGAGAACACAAAAAATTTGCTTCCAACGAAATTGCTCCAGAACATAAAAATTCGATTGCAACGAAATATCCTGAGTACACAAATATTAGCTTCCAATCAAATCACCCCAGAGCACAAAAAATTCGCTTCCAATGAAATTACCCCAGAACACAAAAAATTCGCTTCCACCGAAATGACTCCAGAGCACAGAAAACATACTTCCAACGAAATGACACCCTGCTTCAAATTTTGCTTCCATCGAAAAAACCGGAGAAAACAAAACATTCGCTTCCAACGAAATTAACCCGGAACACAATAAATTCGCTTCCAGCGATACCTCCTGAGAACACAAATATTTGCTTCCAAAGAAATCATCCCAGAGCACAAAAAAATTCGCTTCCAACGAAATCACCCTGGAACACAAAAAATTCCCTTTCAACGAAATCACCCGAGAACACAAAAATTTCGCTTCAAACAAAATCACCCCAGAGCACAAAATATTCACTGCCAAAGAAATTACTCCAGAGCACAGAAAACACGCTTCCAACGAAATGACCCTCTATTTAAAAAATTTGCTTCTATCGAAAAAACAGGAGAACACAAAAAATTCGCTTCCAATGAAATTACCCCAGAACACAAAAAATTTGCTTGCAATGAAATATCCTGAGAACACAAATATTAGCTTCCAATCAAATCATCCCAGAGCACCAAAAATTCGATTCCAACGAAATCACCCCAGAACACAAAAAATTCACTTCCAACGAAATGACTCCAGAGCACAGAAAACATGCTTCCAACGAAATGATCCCCTGCTTCAAAAATTTGCTTCCATCAAAAAAACCGGAGAAAACCAAAAATTCACGTCCAACCAAATTACCACAGAACAGAAAAAAAATTGCTTCCATCGAAATCACCACAGAACACAAAAAATTTGCTTCCAACGAAATCAGCCCAAAGCACAAAAAATTCCCTTCCAACGACATTACTCCAGAGCAAGGAAAACGAGCTTCCAACGAAATGGCCCCTACTTCAAAAATTTGCATCCATCGAAAAAACCGGAGAACACAAAAAATTCGCTTGCAACGAAATCGTCTGAGAACACAAATATTTGCTTCCAACGAAATGACTCCAGAGCACAGAAAACACGCTTCGAATGAAATGATACCATACTTCAAAAATTTGCTTCCATTGAAATGACCCGAGAACACAAAAAATTCGCTTCCAACGAAGTCACCCAGAACACAAAAAATTTGCTTCCAACGAAATCACCCCAGAGCACAAAAAATTCGCTTCCATCGAAATGACTCCAGAACACAGGAAACACGCTTCCAACTAAATGACCCCAGAACACTAAAAATTCGCGGCCAAAGAAATCACCCGAGAACACAAAAAATTCGCTTCCAACTAAATGACTCCAGAGCACAGAAAACAATGTAGCAATGAAATGACCCGAAGACACAAAAAATTCCCTTTCAAGAAATCACCCGAGAACACAAAAAATTCACGTACAACGAAATTACGACAAAATAGAAAAATTTTGCTTCCATCGAAATCACTCCTGAACACAAAAAATTCGCTGCCAACGAAATGACCCTCAAACACAAAACATTCCCTTTCAACGAAATCACCCGAGAACACAAAAAATTAGCTTCCAACCAATTCACCCCAGAACCCAAAAAATTCGCTTCCAACCAAATGACTTCGGAGCACAGAAAACAGGCTTCCAACGAAATCACCCCTGAACACAAAATATTTGCTTCCATAGAAAATACCCGAGAACACAAAAAAATCGCTTCCAACGAAATTAACCCAGAACACAAAAAATTCGCTTCCAACGAAATCACCCAGAACACAAAAACTTTGCTTCCAACGAAATCACCCAGAACACAAAAACTTTGCTTCCAACGAAATCACCCCAGAGCACAAAAAATTCGCTTCCATCGAAATGACTCCAGAACACAGAAAACACGCTTCCAACTAAATGAACCCAGAACACTAAAAATTCGCGGCCAAAGAAATCACCCGAGAACACAAAAAATGCGCTTCCAACGAAATGACTCCAGAGCACAGAAAACAATGTAGCAATGAAATGACCCGAGAACACAAAAAATTCACTTTCAATGAAATCACCTGAGAACAAAAAAATTCACGTCCAACGAAATTACCCCAGAATAGAAAAAAATTGCTTCCGACGAAATCACCCCAGAGCACAAAAAATTCCCTTCCAATAAATCACCTGAGAACAAAAATATTCGCTTCCCACAAAATTACCCCAGAACGGAAAAAATTTCTTTCCATTGAAATCACCGCAGAACAGAAAAAATTCGCTTCCAACGAAATGATTCCAGAGCACAGAAAACACGCTTCCAACGTAGTCACCCCAGAACACAAAAAAATTCCTTCCAACGAAATGACCCCAGAACACAAAAAATTCCCTTTCAACGAAATCAACCTAGAACCCAAAAAAATTGCTTCCAACGAAATCACCCAAGAGCACAAAAAATTAGCTTCCAACGAAATGATTCCAGCGCACAGAAAACACGCTTCCAATGAAATGATGCCAGAACACTAAAAATTTCCTTTCAATTAAATCACCCGAGAACACAAAAAATTCGCTTCCAAAGTAATTACCCCAGAAAACAAAAAATGCGACTCCAGAGCACAGAAAACATGCTTCCAAAAAAATGACCCCCTACTTCAAAAATTTGCTTCCATCGAAAAAACCGGAGATCACAAAAAATTCGCTTCCAGAGCGACTCCAGAGCACAGAAAACATGCTTCCAACAAAATGACCCCCTACTTCAAAAATTTGCTTCCATCAAAAAAACCGGAGATCACAAAAAATTCGCTTCCAACAAAATTTCCACAGACCACAAAAAATTCGCTTTCAATGAAATCACCCCAGAACACAAAAAATTCGCTTCCAACGAAATGACTCCAGAGCACAGAAAACAGGCTTCCAAAGAAATGACCCCAGAACACAAAAAATTCCCTTTCAACGAATCACCCGAGAACACAAAAAATTCACTTCCAACGAAATGACTCCATAGCACAGAAAACATACTTCCAACGAATTGACACACTATTTCAAAATTTGCTTCCATCAAAAAGACCGGAGAACGCAAAAAATTCTCTTCCAACGATATTACCCCAGAGACAAAAAATTCTTTTCGAACGAAAACTCCTGAGAACACAAATATTCGCTTCCAAAGATATCATCCCAGAGCACAAAAAATTCGCTTCCAACGAAATAACCCTAGAACATAAAAAATTCGCTTTCAACGAAATCACCCGAGAATAGAAAAAATTCGCTTCCAACGAAATCACCCCAGAGCACAAAAAATTCACTGCCAAAGAAATGTCTCCAGAGCACAGAAAACACGCTTCCAACGAAATGACCCTCTACTTAAAAAAAATTGCTTCCATAGAAAAACCGGAGAACACAAAAAATTCGCTTCCAACGAAATTACCCCAGAACATAAAAATTTGCTTGCAACGAAATATCCTAAGAACACAAATATTAGCTTCCAATCAAATCACCCCAGAGCACAAAAAATTCGCTTCCAACGAAATCACACCAGAACACAAAAAATTCGCTTCCAACGAAATTACCCCAGAACACAAAAAAATTGCTTCCATGAAATCACCCCAGAACACAAAAAATTCGCTTCCAACGAAATGATTCCAGAGCAGAGAAAACACACTTCCAATGAAATGACCCCCTGCTTCAAAAATTTGCTTCCATCGAAAAAACCGGAGAAAACAAAATATTCGCTTCCAACGAAATTACCCCAAAACACAAAAAAATTCGCTTGCAACGAAATCTTCTGAGAACACGAATATTTGCTTCCAACGAAATAACCACAGAACACAAAAAATTAGCTTCCAACATAATGACTCCAGAGCAAAGACGATTCCAACGAAATGACCCCATATTTCAAAAATTTGCTTCCATCGAAAACACAAAAAATTCGCTTCTAACGAAATTACCCCAGAACACAATAAATTTGCTTCCAACGATACCTCCTGAGAACACAAATATTTGCTTCCAAAAAAATCATCCCAGAGCACAAAAAAATTCGCTTCCAATGAAATCACCCTGGAACACAAAAAATTCCCTTTCAACCAAATCACCCGAGAACACAAAAAATTCACGTCCAACGAAATTACTACAGAACAGAAAAATTTTGCTTCCATCGAAATCACCCCCGAACACAAAAAATTCGCTGCCAACGAAATCACCCCAGAACACAAAAAATTTGCTACCAACGAAATCACCCCAGATCACAAAAAAATTCGCTTCCTGCGAAATGACTCCAGAGCACAGAAAACACGCTTCCAACTAAATGACCGCAGAAAACTAAAAATTCGCGGCCAAAGAAATCACCCAAGAACACAAAAAATTCGCTTCCAACGTAATTACCCCAGAACACAAAAAATTCGCTTCCAACAAAATGACTCCATCGCACAGAAAACAGGCTTCCAACGAAATGAACCCAGAACACTAAAAATTCGCGGCCAACGAAATCACCCGAGAACACAAAACGTTTACTTCCAATGAAATCAACACAGAGTACAAAAAATTGGCTTCCAACAAAGTGACTCCATAGCACAGAAAACAGGCTTCCAACGAAATGAACCCAGAACACTAAAAATTCGCGGCCAACGAAATCACCCGAGAACACAAAAAATTCGCATCCAACGTAATTACCCCAGAACACAAAAAATTCGCTTCCATCGAAATCACCCCTGAGCACAAAAAATTCCCTTCCAATGAAATGACTCCAGAGCACAGAAAACACGCTTCCAACGAAATGACACCCTCCTTCAAAAATTTGCTTCCATCAATAAAACCAGAGAAAACAAAAAATTCACGTCCAAAAAAATTACCACAGAACAGAAAAAACTTGCTTCCATAGAAATCACCACAGAACACAAAAAATTCTCTTCCAATGAAATCTCCTGAGAACACAAATAGTCGCTTCCAAAGAAATCATCCCAGAGCCCAAACAAGTTCGCTTACAACGAAATCACCCCAGAGCGCAAAAAATTACCTTCCAACGAAATGACTCCAAAGCACAGAAACCACGATTATAACGAAATGACCCCCTACTTCAAAAATTTGCTTACATCAAAAAAACTGGAGAACACAAAAAATTCACTTCCATCGAAGTCACCCCAGAACACAGAAAATTCTCTTCCAACGAAATCACCCTCGAAAACAAAAACTTCCCTTTCAACGAAATCACCCGAGAACACAAAAAATTTGCCTCAAACGAAATTACCCCTGAACACAAGAAATTCGCTTCCAACGAAATCACCCCAAAGCACATAAAATAGCTTCCAACGAAATGTCCCTATACTTCAAAAATTTGCTTCCATCGAAATCACCTGAGAACACAAAATAATTCGCTTCCAACGAAATTACCCCAGATCACAAAACATTCGCTTCCAACGAAATCACCCCTGAACACAAAAAATTTCGCTTCCAACGGTATGACCCCCTACTTCAAAAATTTGCTTCCATCAAAAAAACCAGAGAACACAAAAAAATTCGCTTCCAACGAAATTACCCCAGAACACAAAAAATTCGCTTCCAACAAAATCTCCTGAGGACACAAATATTCGCTTCCAAAGAAATCACCCCAGAGCACAAAAAATCCGCATCCAATGAAATCACCCTAAAGGAAAAAAAATTCACTTTCAACGAAATCACCTGAGAACACAAAAAATTCACTTCCAACGAAATCAGCCCAAAGCACAAAAAATTCCCTTTCAACGAAATTACTCCAGAGCACAGAAAACAAGCTTCCAACGAAATGACCACCTACTTCAAAAATTTGCTTCCATCAATAAAACAGGAGAACACAAAAAATTCGCTTGCAACGAAATCGTCTGAGAACACAAATATTCGCTTCCAACGGAATGACTCCAGAGCACAGAAAACACGCTTCCAACTAAATGACCCCAGAACACTAAAAATTCGCGGCCAAAGAAATGACCACAGGACACAAAAAATTCCCTTTCAACGAAATCACCCGAGAACACAAAAAATTCACTTCCAACGAAATCACCACAGAGTACCAAAAATTGGCTTCCAACAAAATGACTCCAGAATACAGAAAACATGCTTCCAACGAAATGACACACTATTTCAAAATTTGCTTCCATCGAAAAGACCGGAGAACAGAAAAAATTCTCTTCCAACGATATTACCCCAGAAGACAAAAAATTCTTTTCCAACGAAAACTCCTGAGAACACAAAAATTCGCTTCCAAAGATATGATCCCAGAGCACAAAAAATTCGCTACCAACGAAATCAGCTTAGAACACAAAAATTCCCTTTCAACGAAATCACCCGAGAATACAAAAATAACGCTTCCAATGAAATCACCGGAGAGCACAAAAAATTCGCTACCAACAAAATGATTCCAGAGCACAGAAAACAATGTACCAATGAAATGACCCGAGAACACAAAAAATTCGCTTCCAAAGAAATCACCCTAGAACATAAAAAATTGGCTTCCATCGAAATAACCACAGAAGAAAAAAAATTCCCTTCTAACCAAATCACCCCAGAGCACAAAAAAATTCGCTTCCAACGAAATCACCCTAGAACATAAAAAATTCGCTTTCAATGAAATCACGGGAGAATAGAAAAAATTCGCTTCCAACGAAATCACCCCAGAGCATAAAAAATTCACTGCCAAAGAAATGACTCCAGAGCACAGAAAACACGCTTCCAACGAAATGACCCTCTACTTAAAAAATTTGCTTCCATCGAAAAAATAGGAGAACACAAAAAATTCGCTTCCAACGAAATTACCCCAAAACACAAAAAATTCGCTTGCAACGAAATATCCTGAGAACACAAATATTAGCTTCCAATCAAATAACCCCAGAGCACAAAAAATTCGCTTCCAACGAAATGACTCCAGAGCACAGAAAACACGCTTCCAACGAAATGACCCCCTGCTTCAAATATTTGCTTCCATCGAAAAAACCGGAGAAAACCAAAAATTCACGTCCAACGAAATTACCACAGAACAGAAAAAAATTGCTTCCATCGAAATCACCACAGAACACAAAAAATTCGCTTCCAACAAAATCACCCTAGAACACAAAACATTCCCTTTCAACGAAATCACACTAGAACACAAAAAATTCACTTCCAACGAAATCAGCCCAAAGCACAAAAAAATCCCTTCCAATGAAATTACTCCAGAGCACAGAAAACAAGCTTCCAACGAAATGACCCCCTACTTCAAAAATTTGCTTCCATCAAAAAAACAGGAGAACACAAAAAATTCGCTTGCAACGAAATCGTCTGAGAACACAAATATTCGCTTCCAACGAAATGACTCCAGAGCACAGAAAACACGCTTCGAACGAAATGATACCATACTTCAAAAATTTGCTTCCATTGAAATGACCCGAGAACACAAAAAATTCCCTTCGAACGAAAATACCCCAGAACACAAAAAATTTGCTTCCAACGAAATTACCCCAGAACACAAAAAATTTGCTTCAATGAAATCACCCCAGAACACAAAAAATTCGCTTCCAACGAAATGACTCAAGAGCACAGAAAACATGCTCCCAACGAAATGATCCCATACTTCAAAAATTTGCTTCCATCGAAATCACCCGAGAACACAAAAAAATCGCTTCCAACGAAATTACGCCAGAACACAAAAAATTCGTTTGCAACAAAATCTTCTGAGAACAATATATTCGCTTCCAACGAAATCATCACAGAACACAAAAAATTAGCTTCCAACGTAATGACTCCAGAGCAGAGAAAACACGCTTTCAACGAAATGATCCCATACTTCAAAAATTTGCTTCCAACGAAATTACCCCAGAACGCAATAAATTCGCTTCCAACGATACCTCCTGAGAACACAAATATTTGCTTCCAAAGAAATCATCCCAGAGCACAAAAAAATTCGCTCCCAACGAAATGACTCCAGAGAACAGAAAACACGCTTCCAACGAAATGACCCCCTGCTTCAAAAATTTGCTTCCATCAAAAAAACCAGAGAAAACAAAAAATTCACGTCCAACGAAATTACCACAGAACAGAAAAAATTTGCTTACATCGAAATCACCACAGAGCACAAAAAATTCCCTTCCAACGAAATGAATCCAAAGCACAGAAAACACGATTCTAATGAAATCACCCCCTACTTCGAAAAAACCGGAGAACACAAAAAATTCACTTCCATCGAAGTCACCCCATAACAGAGAAAATTCTCTTCCAACGAAATCACCCTAGAACACAAAAAATTCCCTTTCAACGAAATCACCTGAGAACACAAAAAATTCGCTTCCAACGAAATCACACCAGAGCACAAAAAATTCCCTTCCAAAGAAATGACTCCAGAGCACAGAAAACACGCTTCCAACGAAATGACCCCAGAACACAAAAAATTCCCTTTCAACGGAATCACCCCAGAACACAAAAAATTCCCTTCCAACGAAATCACCCCAGAGCACAAAAAATTCGCTTGCAACAAAATCTCCTGGAACACAAATATTCATTTCCAATGAAATCAACACAGAACACAAAATATTCGCTTCCATTGAAATCACCCCAGAACACAAAAAATTTGCTTCAAAAGAAATTACCCCTGAACACAAGAAATTCGCTTCCAACGAAATCACACCAAAGCACATAAATTAGCTTCCAACGAAATGTCCCCATACTTCGAAAATTTGCTTCCATCGAAATCACCTGAGAACACAAAATAATTCGCTTCCAACGAAATTACCCCAGAACACAATACATTTGCTTCCAACGAAATCACCCCTGAACACAAAAAATTTCACTTCCAACGAGGTGACCCCCTACTTCAAAAATTTGCTTCCACCGAAAAAACCGGAGAACACAAAAAAATTCGCTTCCATCGAAAAAACCGGAGAACACAAAAAATTTGCTTCCAATGAAATCAACTCAGAACACAAAAAATTTGCTTCCAAAAAATGACTCCAGAGCAAAGAAAACACTCTTTCAACGAAATCACCCCATACTTCCAAAAAATTCCCTTTCAACGAAATTGCCCCAGAACACAAAAAATTTTCTTCCAAAAAACTCACCCCAGAACACAAAAAATTAGCGTCCAAAGAAATTACCCCAGAACAGAACAAATTCGCTTCCAAGGAAATCACCCCAGAACACAAAAAATTCGCTTCCAACGAAATGACTCCAGAGCACAGAAAACATGCTTCCAACGAAATGACCCCCTACTTCAAAAATTTGCTTCCATCGAGAAAACCTGAGAACACAAAAAATACACTTCCAACGAAAATACCCTAGAACACAAAAAATTCGCCTCCACTGAAATCATCCCAGAACACAAAAAATTAGCTTCCAACGAAATCAACCCAGAACACAAAAAATTCGCTTCCATCGAAATCACCCTAGAAAACAAAACATTCCCTTTCAACGAAATCACCCGAGAACACAAAAAATTCGCTTCCAAAGAAATGACACCAGAGCACAGGAAACCCGCTTTGAACGAAATGATACCATATTTCAAAAATTTGCTTCCATCGAAATCATCCCAGAACACAAAAAATTCGCTTCCAACGAAATCACCACAGAGCACAAAAAATTTGCTTCCAACGAAATGACTCCAGAGCACAGAAAACACGCTTCCAACTAAATGACCCCAGACCACGAAAAATTCGTGGCCAACGAAATCACCCGAGAACACAAAATATTCGCTTCCAACGTAATTACCCCAGAACACAAAAAATTCGCCTCCAACGAAATCACCCTTGAACACAAAAAATTCCCTTTAAACGAAATCACCCGAGAACACATAAACTTCGCTTCCAACGAAATCACCCCAGAGCACAAAAAATTCCCTTCCAATGAAATGACTCCAGAGCACAGAAAACATGCTTCCAACGAAATGACCCCCTACTTCAAAAATTTGCTTCCATTGAAAAAACCGGAGAATACAAAAAATTCACTTCCATCGAAATCACCCCAAAACACAGAAAATTCTCTTCCAACGAATTGACCCCAGAACACAAAAAATTCCCTTTCAACAAAATCACCACAGAACACAAAAAATTTGTTTCCAACGAAATCACCCCAGAGCACAAAAAATTCGCTTCCAACGAAATGAATCCAGAGCACAGAAAACACGCTTCCAACGAAATGACACCAGAACACTAAAAATTCCCTTTCAACGAAATCACCCGAAGACGCAAAAAATTCGATTCCAACGAAATTACACCAGGACACAAAAAATTTGCTTCCAATGAAATCACCCCAGATCTCAAAAACTTCATTTCCAAAGAAATCACACCAGAACAGAGAAAAATTCGCTTCTAACAAAATGACTCCAAAGGACATAAAACCCGCTTCCAAGGATATTAGCCCAGAAAACAAAAAATTCACTTCCAACTATATCACAACAGAACACAAAAAATTCGCTTCCAACAATATCACCCCCAGAACACAAAAAATTCACTTCCAACGAAATCTCCTGAGAACACAAATATTCGCTTCAAAAGTAATCACCCCAGACCACAGAAAACACGCTTCCAACGAAATCACCCCAGACCACCAAAAATTCGCTTCCAACGAAATCACCCCAGAACACAAAAAATTCGCTTCCAAAGAAATGAATCCAGAGCACAGAAAACACACTTCCAACGAAATGACGCCAGAACACTAAAAATTCCCTTTCAACATAATCACCCGAGAACACAAAAAATTCACTTCCATCGAAATCACCAGAGGAACACAAAATATTCGCTTCCAACAAAATCACCCCAGAGCACAAAAAATTCGTTTTCAACGAAAACACCCTAGAACACAAATAATTTGCTTCCAACGAAATCACCCGAGAATGCAAAAAATTTGCTTCCAAACAAATTACCCCAGAACACAAAAATTTGCTTACAACGAAATCACCACAGAGGACAAAAAATTCGTTTCCAAAGAAATCACACCAGAACACAAAAAATTCTCTTCCAACGAAATCACCCCAGATCACAAAAACTTCATTTCCAAAGAAATCGCACCAGAAAAGAGAAAAATTTGCTTCTAACGAAATGACTCCAAAGGACATAACACCTGCTTCCAGAGATATTACCCCAGAACACAAAGAATTCGCTTCCAACGAAATCACCCCACAACACAAAAAAAATTCGCTTCGATCGAAATCAACACAGAACAAAAAAGTTCGCTTCCAAAAAAAATTACCCCGATCACAAAAACATCATTTCCAACAAAATCAAGATCACAAAAAATTTGCTTCCATCGAAATCACCCGAGATCACAAAAAATTAGCTTACAAAGAAATCACCGGAGAACACAAAAAAATTAGCTTCCAATGAAATTACCCAAGAAGGCAAAAAATTCGCTTCAAAGGAAATCACCCCAGAGCACAAAAAATTCGTTTCCAACGAAATCACAGCAGATCACAAAAACTTCATTTCCAAAAAAATCACACCAGAACAGAGAAAAATTCGCTTCTAACGAAATTACTCCAAAGGACATAAAACCTGCTTCCTAAGAAATTACGCCAGAACACCAAAAATTTGAATCCACTGAAATCATCCCAGAACACAAAAAATTCGCTTCCAAAGAAATCAACCCAGAACAAAAAAATTCGCTTCCATCGAAATAACCAGAGAACACAAAAAATTCGCTTCCAACGAAACCACCCCAGAGCAGAAAAAAATCGCTTCCAACAAAATTACCCCAGAACAGATGAAATTTGCTTCCAATGATATCATCCCAGAGGACAAGAAATTCTTTCCAAAGAAATCACACCAGAACACAAAAAATTCGTTTCCAACCAAATCAACCCAGATCTCAAAAACTTCATTTCCAAAGAAATCAAACCAAAACAGAGAATAATTCGCTTCTAACAAAATGACTCCAAAAGACATAAAACCTGCTTCCAAGGATATTACCCCAGAACACAAAAAATTCGCTTCCAACGAAATCTCCGGAGAACACAAATATTCGCTTCCAAAGTAATCATTCCAGACCACAGAAAACACGCTTCCAACGAAATCACCCCAGACCACCAAAAACTCGCTTCCAACGAAATCACCCCAGAACACAAAAAATTCGCTTCCAACGAAATTGCCCCAGAACACAAAAAATTTGCTTCCAACGAAATCACCGCAGAACACAAAAATTTCGCTTCCAACGAAATGACTCCAGAGCACATAAAACACACTTCCAACGAAATGACCCCCTGCTTCAAAAATTTGCTTCATTGGAAAAAACCGGAGAAAACAAAAAATTCCCTTCAAAGGAAATTACCCCAGAACACAACAAAATTCACTTTCAACGAAATCAACCCAGAGCACAAAAAATTCGCTTCCAACGAAATGACTCCAGAGCTCCGAAAACATGCTTCCAACGAAATGACCTCCTACTTCAAAAATTTACTTCCATCGAAAAAAACCGGAGAACAGAAAAAATTTGCTTGCAACGAAATCTTCTGAGAACACAAATATTTGCTTCCAACGAAATCTCCCCAGAACACAAAATATTCGCTTCCAAAGAAATCACCACAGAACACAAAAAATTTGCTTCCAACGAAATGACTCCAGAGCACAGAAAACACACTTTCAAGGAAATGATCCCATACTTCAAAAATTGGCTTCCATCGAAATCACCGGGGAACACAAAAAATTCACTTCCAACGAAAATATCCCAGAACAGAGAAAATGCGCTACCAACGAAATCACCCCAGAGAACAAAATATTCGCTTCCAAAGAAATGACTCCAGAGCACAGAAAACATGCTTCCAACGAAATGACTCCCTTCTTCAAAAATTTGCTTCCATCGAAAAATCCTGAGAGCACAAATATTTCTATTCCAACGAAATTACCCCAGAACACAAAAAATTCGCTTCCAACGAAATCTCCTGAGAATACAAATATTCACTTCCAAAGAAAACATCCCAGAGCGCAAAAAATTCGCTTCCAACGAAATCACCCTCGAACACAAAAAATTCCCTTTCAACAAAATCACCCGAGAATACAAAAAATTCGCTTCCAACATAATCAACCCAGAGCACAAAAAATTTGCTTCCAAAAAATGACTCCAGAGCACAGAAAACACGCTTCCAATGAAATGACTCCAGAGCACAAAAATTTGCTTCCAAAGAAATCACCCTAGAACATAAAAAATTCCCTTTCAATGAAATTACCCCAGAACACAAAAAATTCGCTTCCAACGAAATCAACCTACAGCACACAAAATTCGCTTCCAACGAAATGACTCCAGAGCTCTGAAAACATGCTTCCAACGAAATGACCTCCTACATCAAAAATTTACTTCCATCAAAAAAACCGGAGAACAGAAAAATTCGCTTGCAACGAAATCTACTGAGAACACAAATATTCGCTTCCAACGAAATCTCCCCAGAAAACAAAATATTCGCTTCCAAAGAAATCACTCCAGAACACAAAAAATTCACTTCCAACGAAATGACCCCAGAACACAAAAAATTCCCTTTCAAGGAAATCACCCGAGAACACAAAAAATTCGCTTCCAACGAAATGACCCCAGAGGACAAAAAATTCGCTTCCAACGAAATGACTCCAGTGCACAGAAAACACGCTTCCAATGAAATGACCCCTTCCTTCAAGAATTTGCTTCCATCAAACAAACCGGAGAACACAAAAAATTCATTTCCAAAGAAATGACCCCAGAACACAAAAAAATCCGCTTCCAATGAAATCTTTTGAGAACACAAATATTCACTTCTAAAGAAATCATCCCAGAGCACAAAAAAAATTGTTTCCAAGAAAATCACCCTAGAACATAAAAAATTTCCTTTCAAAGAAATCACCCGAGAACTCAAAAAATTCACGTCCAACGAAATTACCCCAGAACACAAGAAATTCGCTTCCAATGAAATTACCCTAGAACACAAAAAATTCGCTTCCAACGAAATCACCCCAGAGCACAAAAAATTCGCTTCCAACGAAATGACTCCAGAGGTCCGAAAACATGCTTCCAACGAAATGACCTCCTACTTCAAAAATTTACTTCCATCGAAAAAAACGGAGAACAGAATAAATTCGCTTGCAACGAAATCTTGTGAGAACACAAGTATTCGCTTCCAACGAAATCTCCCCAGAACACAAAATATTCGCTTCCAACGAAATCACTCCAGAACACAAAAAATTCGCTTCCAACGAAATGAAGCCAGAACACAAAAAATTCCCTTTCAAGGAAATCACCCGAGAACACAAAAAATTCGCTTCCAACGAAATCACCCCAGAGGACAAAAAATTCGCTTCCAACGAAATGACTCCAGAGCACAGAAAACACGCTTCCAACGAAATGACCGCCTCCTTCAAAAATTTGCTTCCATCAAACAAACCGGAGAACACAAAAAATTCATTTCCAAAGAAATGACCCCAGAACACAAAAAAATCTGCTTCCAACGAAATCTTTTGAGAACACAAATATTCACTTCTAAAGAAATCATCCCAGAGCACAAAAAAATTCGTTTCCAATAAAATCACCCAAGAACATAAAAAATTTCCTTTCAAAGAAATCACCCGAGAACACAAAAAATTCACGTCCAACGAAATTACCCTAGAACACAAAAATTTCGCTTCCAACAAAATCACCCAGACCACAAAAATTCTCTTCCAATGACATGACTCCAGAGCATAGAAAACACGCTTCCAAGGAAATGATCCCATACTTCAAAAATTGGCTTCCATCGAAATCACCCGAGAACACAAAAAATTCACTTCCAACGAAATTATCCCAGAACACAGAAAATGCGCTACCAATGAAATCATATTAGAGCACAAAAAATTCGCTTCCAACGAAGTGACTCCAGAGCACAGAAAACACGCTTCCAACGAAATGACTCCCTACTTCAAAAATTTGCTTCCATCCAAAAGTCGTGAGAGCACAAAAATTTCTATTCCATCGAAATTACCCCAGAACACAACAAATTCGCTTCCAATGAAATCTCCTGAGAACAAAAATATTCGCTTCCAAAGAAAACATCCCAGAGCACAAAAAATTCGCTTCCAACAAAATGACTCCAGAGCACAGAAAACACGCTTCCAATGAAGTGACTCCAGAACACAAAAAATTCGCTTTCAACGAAATCTCCCTAGATCATAAAAAATTCGCTTCCATCGAAATCACCATAGAAGACAAAAAAAATCGCTTCCAACCAAATCACTCCAGAGAACAAAAAATTTGCTTCAAACGAAATCACCCTAGAACATAAAAAATTCCCTTTCAATGAAATTACCCCAGAACACAAAAAATTCGCTTGCAACGAAATCTCCTGAGAACACAAATATTTGCTTCCAAAGAAAACATCCCAGAGCACAAAAAATTCGCTTCCAACGAAATCACCCTAGAACACCAAAAATTCCCTTTCAACGAAATCACCCCAGAACACAAAAAATTCGCTTCCAACGAAATCAACCCAGAGCACAAAAAATTCGCTTCCAACGAAATGACTCCAGAGCTCCGAAAACATGCTTTAAACAAAATGGCCTCCCACTTCAAAAATTTACTTCCATCGAAAAAACCGGAGAACAGAAAAAATTCGCTTGCAACGAAATCTTCTGAGAACACAAATATTCGCTTCCAATGAAATCTCCCCAGAACACAAAATATTCGCTTCCAACGAAATCACACCAGAACACAAAAAATTCGCTTCCAACAAAATGACCCCAGAACACAAAAAATTCCCTTTCAACAAAATCACCCGAGAATACAAAAAATTCGCTTCCAACATAATCAACCCCGAGCACAAAAAATTTGCTTCCAAACAATGACTCCAGAGCACAGAAAACACGCTTCCAATGAAATGACTCCAGAGCACAAAAATTTGCTTCCAAAGAAATCACCCTAGAACATAAAAAATTCCCTTTCAATGAAATTACCCCAGAACACAAAAAATTCGCTAGCAAGGAAATCTTCTGAGAACACAAATATTCGCTTCCAAAGAAAACATCCCAGATCACAAAAAATTCACTTCCAACGAAATCACCCCAGAACACCAAAAATACCCTTTCAACGAAATCACCCCAGAACACCTAAAATACCCTTTCAACGAAATCACTCCAGAACACAAAAAATTCGCTTCCAACGAAATCAACCTAGAGCACACAAAATTCGCTTCCAACGAAATGACTCCAGAGCTCTGAAAACATGCTTCCAACGAAATGACCTCCTACATCAAAAATTTACTTCCATCGAAAAAACCGGAGAACAGAAAAATTCGCTTGCAACGAAATCTACTGAGAACACAAATATTCGCTTCCAACGAAATCTCCCCAGAAAACAAAATATTCGCTTCCAAAGAAATCACTCCAGAACACAAAAAATTCACTTCCAACGAAATGACCCCAGAACACAAAAAATTCCCTTTCAAGGAAATCACCCGAGAACACAAAAAATTCGCTTCCAACGAAATGACCCCAGAGGACAAAAAATTCGCTTCCAACGAAATGACTCCAGAGCACAGAAAACACGCTTCCAATGAAATGACCCCTTCCTTCAAGAATTTGCTTCCATCAAACAAACCGGAGAACACAAAAAATTCATTTCCAAAGAAATGACCCCAGAACACAAAAAAATCCGCTTCCAATGAAATCTTTTGAGAACACAAATATTCACTTCTAAAGAAATCATCCCAGAGCACAAAAAAAATTGTTTCCAAGAAAATCACCCTAGAACATAAAAAATTTCCTTTCAAAGAAATCACCCGAGAACTCAAAAAATTCACGTCCAACGAAATTACCCCAGAACACAAGAAATTCGCTTCCAATGAAATTACCCTAGAACACAAAAAATTCGCTTCCAATGAAATCACCCCAGAGCACAAAAAATTCGCTTCCAACGAAATGACTCCAGAGCTCCGAAAACATGCTTCCAACGAAATGACCTCCTACTTCAAAAATTTACTTCCATCGAAAAAAACGGAGAACAGAATAAATTCGCTTGCAACAAAATCTTCTGAGAACACAAGTATTCGCTTCCAACGAAATCTCCCCAGAACACAAAATATTCGCTTCCAAAGAAATCACTCCAGAACACAAAAAATTCGCTTCCAACGAAATGAAGCCAGAACACAAAAAATTCCCTTTCAAGGAAATCACCCGAGAACACAAAAAATTCGCTTCCAACGAAATCACCCCAGAGGACAAAAAATTCGCTTCCAACGAAATGACTCCAGAGCACAGAAAACACGCCTCCAACGAAATGACCGCCTCCTTCAAAAATTTGCTTCCATCAAACAAACCGGAGAACACAAAAAATTCATTTCCAAAGAAATGACCCCAGAACACAAAAAAATCTGCTTCCAACGAAATCTTTTGAGAACACAAATATTCACTTCTAAAGAAATCATCCCAGAGCACAAAAAAATTCGTTTCCAATAAAATCACCCAAGAACATAAAAAATTTCCTTTCAAAGAAATCACCCGAGAACACAAAAAATTCACGTCCAACGAAATTACCCTAGAACACAAAAATTTCGCTTCCAACAAAATCACCCCAGACCACAAAAATTCTCTTCCAATGACATGACTCCAGAGCATAGAAAACACGCTTCCAAGGAAATGATCTCATACTTCAAAAATTGGCTTCCATCGAAATCACCCGAGAACACAAAAAATTCACTTCCAACGAAATTATCCCAGAACACAGAAAATGCGCTACCAATGAAATCATATTAGAGCACGAAAAATTCGCTTCCAACGAAATGACTCCAGAGCACAGAAAACACGCTTCCAACGAAATGACTCCCTACTTCAAAAATTTGCTTCCATCCAAAAGTCGTGAGAGCACAAAAATTTCTATTCCATCGAAATTACCCCAGAACACAACAAATTCGCTTCCAATGAAATCTCCTGAGAACAAAAATATTCGCTTCCAAAGAAAACATCCCAGAGCACAAAAAATTCGCTTCCAACAAAATGACTCCAGAGCACAGAAAACACGCTTCCAATGAAGTGACTCCAGAACACAAAAAATTCGCTTTCAACGAAATCATCCTAGATCATAAAAAATTCGCTTCCATCGAAATCACCATAGAAGACAAAAAAAATCGCTTCCAACCAAATCACTCCAGAGCACAAAAAATTTGCTTCCAACGAAATCACCCTAGAACATAAAAAATTCCCTTTCAATGAAATTACCCCAGAACACAAAAAATTCGCTTCCAACATAATCAACCCAGAGCACAAAAAATTCGCTTCCAACAAAATGACTCCAGAGCACAGAAAACACGCTTCCAATGAAATGACTCCAGAACACAAAAAATTTGCTTTCAACGAAATCACTCTAGAACATAAAAAATTCGCTTCCATCGAAATCACCATAGAAGACAAAAAATTCGCTTCCAACCAAATCACTCCAGAGCACAAAAAATTTGCTTCCAACGAAATCACCCTAGAACATAAAAAATTCCATTTCAATGAAATTACCCCAGAACACAAAAATTTCGCTTGCAACGAAATCTCCTGAGAACACAAATATTCGCTTCCAAAGAAAACATCATAGAGCACAAAAAATTCACTTCCAACGAAATCACCCCAGAACACCAAATATTCCCTTTCAACAAAATCACCCCAGAGCACAAAAAATTCACTTCCAACGAAATCAACCCAGAGCACAAAAAATTCACGTCCAACGAAATGTCTCCAGAGCTCCGAAAACATGCTTCCAACGAAATGACCTCCTACTTCAAAAATTTACTTCCATCGAAAAAACCGGAGAACAGAAAAAATTCGCTTGCAACGAAATCTTCTGAGAACACAAATATTCGCTTCCAACGAAATCTCCCCAGAACACAAAATATTCGCTTCCAACGAAATCACCCCAGAACACAAAAAATTCTCTTCCAACGAAATGACCTCCTACTTCAAAAATTTACTTCCATCGAAAAAACCGGAGAACTGAAAAAATTCGTTTGCTACGAAATCTTCTGAGAACACAAATATTCGCCCCCAATGAAATCTCCCCAGAACACAAAATATTCGCTTCCAACGAAATCACCCCAGAACACAAAAAATTTGCTTCCAACGAAATGACCCCAGGACACAAAAAATTCCCTTTCAAGGAAATCACCTGAGAACACAAAAAATTCGCTTCCAACGAAACAACCCCAGAGGACAAAAAATTCGCTTCCAAAGAAATGACTCCAGAGCACAGAAAGCACGCTTCCAACGAAATGACCCCTTCCTTAAAAAATTTGCTTTCATCAAACAAACCGGCGAACACAAAAAATTCATTTCCAAAGAAATGACCCCAGAACACAAAAAAATTCGCTTCCAACGAAATCTTCTGAGAACACAAATACTCACTTCTAAAGAAATCAGCCCAGAGCACGAAAAAAATCGCTTCCAACAAAATAACCCTAGAACATAAAAAATTTCCTTTCAAAGAATCACCCGAGAACACAAAAAATTCTCGTCCAACGAAATTACCCCAGAACACAAGAAATTCGCTTCCAACGAAATTACCCTAGAACACAAAAATTTCGCTTCCACAAAATCACCCCAAACCACAAAACATTCTCTTCCAACGAAATGACTCCAGAGCACAGAAAACACGCTTCCAAGGAAATTATCCCATACTTCAAAAATTGGCTTCCATCGAAATCACCCGAGAACACAAAAAATTCACTTCCAACGAAATGATCCCAGAACACAGAAAATGCGCTACCAACGAAATCTCCCCAGAGAACAAAATATTCGCTTCCAACGAAATGACTCCAGAGCACAGAAATTACGCTTCCAAAAAAAATGACTCCCTACTTCAAAAATTTACTTCCATCGAAAAATCCTGAGAGTACAAAAATTTCTATTCCATCGAAATTACCCCAGAACACAAAAAATTCGCTTCCAACGAAATAACCCCAGAACACTAAAATTTCCCTTTCAACGAAATCACCCCAGAACACAAAAAATTCGCTTCCAACGAAATTACCCTAGAACACAAAAAATTCGCTTCCAACAAAATCACCCCAGACCACAAAAAATTCTCTTCCAACGAAATGACTCCAGAGCACAGAAAACATGCTTCCAAGGAAATGATCCCATACTTAAAAAATTGGCTTCCATCGAAATCACCCGAGAACACAAAAAATTCACTTCCAACGAAAGTACAGCAGAACACAAAAATTTCGCTTCCACAAAATCACCCCAAACCACAAAACATTCTCTTCCAACGAAATGACTCCAAAGCACAGAAAACACGGTTCCAACGAAATGACCCCCTCCTTCAAAAATTTGCTTCCATCAAACAAACCAGAGAACACAAAAAATTCATTTCCAAAGAAATGACCCCAGAACACAAAAAAATTCGCTTCCAACGAAATCTTCTGAGAACACAAATACATATTCACTTCTAAAGAAATCATCCCAGAGCACAAAAAATTCGCTTCCAACAAAATCACCCTAGAACACAAAAAATTCCCTTTCAACAAAATCACCTGAGAATACAAAAAATTCGCTTCCAACATAATCAACCCAGAGCACAAAAAACACACTTCCAACGAAATGATCCCATACTTCAAAAATTTCCTACAATCGAAATCACCCCAGAACACAAAAAATTCGCTTCCAATGAAGTTACCCCAGAACACAAAAAATTTGCTTCCAACGAAATGACTCCAGAGCACAAAAACACGCTTCCAAGGCAATGACCCCCTATATCAAAAATTTGCTTCCATCGAAATACCGGGGAACACAAAAAATTCACTTCCAACAAGATTACCGCAGTAGACAAAAAATTCTTTTCCAACGAAATCTCCTGAGAACAAAAATATTCGCTTCCTAAGATATCATCCCAGAGCACAAAAAACTCGCTTCCAACGAAAGCACCCTTGAACACAAAAATTCCTTTCAACGAAATCACCCGAGAACACAAAAAATTCTCTTTCAACGAAATCACCCCAGAACACAAAAAATTTGCTGCCAACAAAATCACCTCGAACACAAATAATTCGCTTTCAACAAAATCACACCAGAGCACAAAAATTAGCTTCCAATGAAATGACTCCAGAGCACAGAAAACACGCTTACAAAGAAATGACCCCAGAACACAAAAAAATTCGCTACCAACAAAATCACCTCGAACACAAATCATTCGCTTTCAACAAAATCACCCGAGAAAAAAAAATTCACTTCCAACGTAATCACCACAGAGCACAAAAAATTCGCTTCCCGTAAAATGACCCTAGAACATAAAAAATTCGCTTCAATCGAAATCACCAGAGAAGACAAAATATTCGCTTCCAACCAAATCACCCCAGAGCGCAAAAAATTTGCTTACAACGAAATCACCCTGGAACATAAAAAATTCGCTTTCAACAAAATGAACAGGGGATACAAAAAATTCGCTTCCAACGAAATCACCCCAGAGCACAAAAAATTCTCTTCCAACGAAATGACCCCCTACGTCAAAAATTTTCTTCCATTGAAAAACAGTAGAACACAAAAAATTCACTTCCAACTAAATTACCCAAAAAATAAAAAATTCGCTTGCAACCAAATCTACAGAGATCACAAATATTCGCTTCCAAAGAAATCACACCTGAGCACAAAAAATTCGCTTACAACAAAGTGAATCCAGAGCACAGAAAACACGCTTGCAAAGAAATGACCCCGTACTTCAAAAATTTGTTTCCATGGAAATCACCCGAAAACACAAAAAATTCTCTTCCAACAAAATCACCCCAAAGCACAAAAAATTCGCTTCCAAAGAAATGACCTCAGACTTCAAAAATTTTCTTCCATCGAAAAGACCAGAGAACAGATAAAATTCGCTTCCAACGAAATTACACCTGAACAGAAAAATTCACTTCTAAAGAAATCTCTTGAGAATACAAATATTGGCTTCCAAAGAAATCATCCCAGAGCACAAAAATTTCTCTTCAAACGAAATGACTCCAGAGCACAGAAAACACGCTCGCAACGAAATGACCCCCTACTTCAAAAATTTGCTTCCATCAAAAAAACCGTAGAACACAAAAAATTCTCTTCCAACGCTATTACCAAAGGAGAAAAAAATTCTTTTCCAACGAAAACTCCTGAGAACACAAATATTCGCTTCCAATGAAATCATCCCAGAGCACAAAAAAATTAGCTTCCAACGACATCACCCCAGAATACAAAAAAATTTGCTTCCAACGAAAACATGCTAGAACACAAAAAATAAGCTTTTTCAACGAAATCACCCGAGAACACAAAAAATTCACTTCCAACGAAATCACCCCAGAGCACAAAAACTTCCCTTCCAAAAAAATGACTCCAGAGCACAGAAAACATGATTCCAACGAAATGACCCCCTATTTCAAAAATTTGCTTCCATCGAAAAACCCGGAGAAGACAAAAAATTCTCTTCCAACGATAAAACCCCAGAAGACAAAAAATTCTTTTCCAAGGAATCTCCTGTGAGCACAAATATTCGCTACCAAAAATATCATCCCAGAGTACAAAAAATTCACTTCCAACGAAATCACCGTAGAACATAAAAAAATTCGCTTCCATCGAAATCACCACAGAAGACAAAAAATTCGCTTCCAACCAAAGCACCCCAGAGCAGAAAAAATTCACTTCCAACGAAATCACCCTAGTACATAAAAAAATTGCTTCCAACTAAATCACCCCACAGCACAAAAAATTCGCTGCCAACGATATTACCCCAGAACACAAAAAATTCGCTTGCAACGAAATCTCCTGAGAACACAAATATTCGCTTCCAATGAAATCGCCCCGGAGCACGAAAAATTCGCTTCCAACGAAATGACTCCAGAGCACAGAAAACACACTTCCAACGATATGACCCCATACTTCAAAAATTTGCTTCCATCGAAATCACCCGAGAACACAAAAAATGCGCTTCCAAAGAAATTACCCCAGAACACAAAAAATTGCTTCCAACGAAATCTCCTGGGAACACAAATATTCGCTTCCAAAGAAATCATCCCAGAGCACAAAAAATTCGCTTCCAACGAAATCACCCTAGAACACAAAAAATTCCCTTTCAACGAAATCACCTGAGAACACAAAAAATTCACGTCCAACGAAATTACCACAGAACAGAAAATATTTGCTTCCATCAAAATAACCCCACAACACAAAAAATTCGCTTCCAACGAAATCACGCTAGAACACATTAAAATTAGCTTTCAATGAAATCACCCCAGAGCACAAAACATTCCCTTCCAACGAAATGACTCCAGAGCACATAAAACACGATTCCAACGAAATGACCCCCTACTTAAAAAATTTGCTGCCACCGAAAAACCGGAGAACATAAAAAATTCGCTTCCAATGAAATTACCTCAGAACACAAAAAATTCGCTTGCAACGAAATTTTCTGAGAACACAAATATTCGCTTCCAACGACATCACCCCAGAACACAAAAAATTCGCTTCCAACGAAATGACTCCAGAGCACAGAAAACACGATTCCAATGAAATGACCCCCTACTTCAAAAATTTGCTTCGATTGAAAAAACCAGAGAACACAAAAAATTCACTTCCATTGAAATCACCTTAGAACAGAGAAAATTCACTTCCAACGAAATCACCCTAGAACACAAAAAATTCGCTTTCAATGAAATCACCCGAGAACACAAAATATTCGCTTCCAACACAATTACCTCAGAGCACAAAAAATTCCCTTCCAACGAAATGACTCCAGAGCACAGAAAACAGGCTTCCAACGAAATGACCCCAGAACACAAATAATTCCCTTTCAACGAAATCACCCAAGAACCCAAAAAATTTGCTTCCAACGAAATCACCCAAGAGCACAAAAAATTAGTTTCCAACGAAATGAATCCAGAGCATAGAAAACACGCTTCCAATGAAATGATGCGAGAACACTAAAAATTTCCTTTCAATGAAATCACCCGAGAACACAAAAAATTCGCTTCCAACGTAATTACCCCAGAAAACAAAAAATGCGCTTCCAACGAAATCACCCTAGAACACAAAAAAATCCCTTTAAATGAAATCACCCGAGAACACAAAAAATTCGCTTCCAACGAAATCTCTCCAGAGCACCAAAAATTCTCTTCCAACCAAGTGACTCCAGAGCACAGAAAACATGCTTCCAACAAAATGACCCCCTACTTCAAAAATTTGCTTCCATCGAAAAAACCGGAGAACACAAAAAATTCGCTTCCAACAAAATTTCCACAGAACACAAAAAATTCACTTCCAATGTAATCACCCCAGAACACAAAAAATTCGCTTCGAACGAAATGACTCCAGAGCACAGAAAACAGGCTTCCAAAGAAATGACCCCAGAACGCAAAAAATTCCCTTTCAACGAAATCACCCGAGAACACAAAAAATTCACTTCCAACGAAATCACCATAGAGTACAAAAAATTCGCTTCCAACGAAATGACTCCATAGCACACAAAACATGCTTCCAACGAAATGACACACTATTTCAAAATTTGCTTCCATCGAAAAGACCAGAGAACACAAAAAATTCTCTTCCAACGATATTACCCCAGAAGACAAAAAATTCTTTTCCAACGAAAACTCCTGAGAACACAAATATTCGCTTCCAAAGATATCATCCCAGAGCACAAAAAATTCGCTTCCAACGAATTCACCCTAGAACATAAAAAATTGGCTTCCATCGAAATAACCACAGAAGACAAAAAATTCCCTTCTAACCAAATCACCCCAGAGCACAAAAAATTCACTTCCAACGTAATCACCCTAGAACATAAAAAATTCGCTTTCAACGAAATCACCCTAGAATAGAAAAAATTCGCTTCCAAAGAAATCACCCGAGAATAGAAAAAATTCGCTTCCAACGAAATCACCCCAGAGCACAAAAAATTCACTGCCAAAGAAATAACACCAGAGCACAGAAAACATGCTTCCAACGAAATGACCCTCTACATAAAAAATTTGCTTCCATCGAAAAACCGGAGAACACAAAAAATTTGCTTCCAACGAAATTACCACAGAACACAAAAAATTCGATTCTAACGTAATTACCGCAGAAAACAAAAAATGCGCTTCCAACGAAATCACCCTAGAACACAAAAAATTCCCTTTAAATGAAATCACCCCGGAGCACAAAAAATTCGCTTCCAACGAAATCACCCTAGAACATAAAAAATTCGCTTTCAACGAAATCACCCGAGAATAGAAAAAATTCGCTTCCAACGAAATCATCCCAGAGCACAAAAAATTCACTGCCAAAGAAATGACTCCAGAGCACAGAAAACACGCTTCCAACGAAATGACCCTCTACTTAAAAAATTTGCTTCCATCGAAAAACCGGAGAACACAAAAAAAATTGCTTCCAACGAAATTACCCCAGAACATAAAAATTCGCTTGCAACGAAATATCCTGAGAACACAAATATTAGCTTCCAATCAAATCACCCCAGAGCACAAAAAATTCGCTTCCAAAGAAATTACCCCAGAACACAAAAAAAATTGCTTCCATGAAAACACCCCAGAACACAAAAAATTCGCTTCCACCGAAATGACTCCAGAGCACAGAAAACATACTTCCAACGAAATGACCCCCTGCTTCAAAAATTTGCTTCCATCGAAAAAACCGGAGAAAACAAAATATTCGCTTCCAACGAAATTACCCCGGAACACAATAAATTCGCTTCCAATGATACCTCCTGAGAACACAAATATTTGCTTCCAAATAAATCATCCCAGAGCACCAAAAAATTCGCTTCCAACGAAATCACCCTGGAACACAAAAAATTCCATTTCAACCAAATCACCCGAGAACAGAAAAATTCACGTCCAACGAAATTACCACAGAACAGAAAAAATTTTGCTTCCATCGAAATCACCCCTGAACACAATAAATTCGCTGCCAACGAAATCTCCCAGAACACAAAAAATTTGCTACCAACGAAATCACCCCAGATCACAAAATATTCGCTTCCTACGAAATGACTCCAGAGCACAGAAAACACGCTTCCAACTAAATGACCCCAGAACACTAAAAATTCGCGGCCAAAGAAATCACCCGAGAACACAAAAAATTCGCTTCCAATGTAATTACCCCAGAACACAAAAAATTCGCTTCCAACGAAATCAACCTTGAACACAAAAAATTCCCTTTCAACTAAATCACCCGAGAACAAAAAAAATTCGCTTCCAACGAAATCACCCCAGAGAACAAAAATTCACTGCCAAAGAAATAACACCAGAGCACAGAAAACACGCTTCCAACGAAATGACCCTCTACTTAAAAAATTTGCTTCCATCGAAAAACCGGAGAACACAAAAAATTTGCTTCCAACGAAATTACCACAGAACACAAAAAATTCGATTCCAACGTAATTACCGCAGAAAACAAAAAATGCGCTTCCAACGAAATCACCCTAGAACACAAAAAATTCCCTTTAAATGAAATCACCCCAGAGCACAAAAAATTCGCTTCCAACGAAATCACCCTAGAACATAAAAAATTCGCTTTCAACGAAATCACCCGAGAATAGAAAAAATTCGCTTCCAACGAAATCATCCCAGAGCACAAAAAATTCACTGCCAAAGAAATGACTCCAGAGCACAGAAAACACGCTTCCAACGAAATGACCCTCTACTTAAAAAATTTGCTTCCATCGAAAAACCGGAGAACACAAAAAAATTGCTTCCAACGAAATTACCCCAGAACATAAAAATTCGCTTGCAACGAAATATCCTGAGAACACAAATATTAGCTTCCAATCAAATCACCCCAGAGCACAAAAAATTCGCTTCCAACGAAATTACCCCAGAACACAAAAAAAATTGCTTCCATGAAAACACCCCAGAACACAAAAAATTCACTTCCACCGAAATGACTCCAGAGCACAGAAAACATACTTCCAACGAAATGACCCCCTGCTTCAAAAATTTGCTTCCATCGAAAAAACCGGAGAAAACAAAATATTCGCTTCCAACGAAATTACCCCGGAACACAATAAATTCGCTTCCAATGATACCTCCTGAGAACACAAATATTTGCTTCCAAAGAAATCATCCCAGAGCACAAAAAAATTCGCTTCCAACGAAATCACCCTGGAACACAAAAAATTCCATTTCAACCAAATCACCTGAGAACAGAAAAATTCACGTCCAACGAAATTACCACAGAACAGAAAAATTTTGCTTCCATCGAAATCACCCCTGAACACAATAAATTCGCTGCCAACGAAATCTCCCAGAACACAAAAAATTTGCTACCAACGAAATCACCCCAGATCACAAAATATTCGCTTCCTACGAAATGACTCCAGAGCACAGAAAACACGCTTCCAACTAAATGACCCCAGAACACTAAAAATTCGCGGCCAAAGAAATCACCCGAGAACACAAAAAATTCGCTTCCAATGTAATTACCCCAGAACACAAAAAATTCGCTTCCAACGAAATCAACCTTGAACACAAATAATTCCCTTTCAACTAAATCACCCGAGAACAAAAAAAATTCGCTTCCAACGAAATCACCCCAGAGAACAAAAAATTCCCTTCCAACTAAATGACTCCAGAGCACAGAAAACACGATTCCAACGAAATGACCTGCTACTTCAAAAATTTGCTTCAATCGAAAAAACCGGAGAACACAAAAAATTCACTTCCATCGAAATCACCCCAGGACACAGAAAATTCACTTTCAACGAAATCACCCTAGAACACAAAAAATTCCTTTTCAATGAAATCACCCGAGAACACAAAATATTCGCTTCCAACGAAATCACCCCAGAGCACAAAAAATTCCCTTCCAACGAAATGACTCCAGAGCACAGAAAACAGGCTTCCAACGAAATGAGCCCAGAACACAAAAAATTCCCTTTCAACGAAATCTCCCGAGAAACAAAAAATTCCCTTCCAACGAAATGACTCCAGAGCACAGAAAACACGCTTCCAATGAAATGATGCCAGAACACTAAAACTTTCCTTTAAACGAAATCACCCGAGAACACAAAAAATTCGCTTCCAACGTAAATACCCCAGAAAACAAAAAATGCGCTTCCAACGAAATCACCCTAGAACACAAAAAATTCCCTTTAAATGAAAACACCCGAGAACACAAAAAATTCGCTTCCAACGAAATCAACCCAGAGCACCAAAAATTCTCTTCCAACCAAGTGACTCCAGAGCTCAGAAAACACGCTTCCAACAAAATGACACCCTACTTCAAAAATTTACTTCCATCGAAAAAACTGGACAACACAAAAAATTCGCTTCCAACAAAATTTCCACAGAACACAAAAAATTCGCTTCCAACGAAATCACCCCGTAACACAAAAAATTCGCTTCCAACGAAATGACTCCAGAGAACAGAAAACAGGCGTCCAAAAAAAATGACCCCAGAACACAAAAAATTCCCTTTCAACGAAATCACCCGAGAACACAAAAAGTTCACTTCCAACGAAATCAACAGAGAGTACAAAAAATTGGCTTCCAACAAAATGACTCCATAGCACAGAAAACAGGCTTCCAACGAAATGACCCCAGAACACTAAAAATTCGCGGCCAACGAAATCACCCGAGAACACAAAAAATTCGCTTCCAACGTAATTACCCCAGAACACAAAAAATTCGCTTGCAACGAAATCACCCCAGAGCACAAAAATTCCCTTCCAACGAAATGACTCCAGATCACAGAAAACACACTTCCAACGAAATGACACCCTCCTTCAAAAATTTGCTTCCATCAATAAAACCAGAGAAAACAAAAAATTCACGTCCAACGAAATTACCACAGAACAGAAAAAATTTGCTTCCATAGAAATCACCACAGAACACAAAAAATTCTCTTCCAATGAAATCTCCTGAGAACACAAATAGTCGCTTCCAAAGAAATCATCCCAGAGACCAAACAAGTTCGCTTACAACGAAATCACCCCAGAGCGCAAAAAATTCCCTTCCAACGAAATGACTCCAAAGCAGAGAAACCACGATTATAACGAAATGACCCCCTACTTCAAAAATTTGCTTACATGGAAAAAACTGGAGAACACAAAAAATTCACTTCCATCGAAGTCACCCCAGAACACAGAAAATTCTCTTCCAACGAAATCACCCTCGAAAACAAAAATTTCCCTTTCAACGAAATCACCCGAGAACACAAAAAATTTGCTTCAAACGAAATGACCCCTGAACACAAGAAATTCGCTTCCAACGAAATCACCCCAAAGCACATAAAATAGCTTCCAACGAAATGTCCCCATACTTCAAAAATTTGCTTCCATCGAAATCACCTGAGAACACAAAATAATTCACTTCCAACGAAATTACCCCAGATCACAAAACATTCGCTTCCAACGAAATCACCCCTGAAAACAAAAAATTTCGCTTCCAACGGTATGACCCCCTACTTCAAAAATTTGCTTCCATCAAAAAAACCAGAGAACACAAAAAAATTTGCTTCCAACGAAATTACCCCAGAACACAAAAAATTCGCTTCCAACAAAATCTCCTGAGGACACAAATATTCGCTTCCAAAGAAATCACCCCAGAGCACAAAAAATCTGCATCCAATGAAATCACCCTAAAGCAAAAAAAAATTCACTTTCAACGAAATCACCTGAGACCAAAAAAATTCACGTCCAACGAAATTACCCCAGAATAGAAAAAATTTACTTCCAACCAAATCAACCCAGAGCACAAAAAATTCCCTTCCAACAAAATCACCCGAGAACAAAAATATTGGCTTCTAAAGAAATTACCCCAGAACGGAAAAAAATTGCTTCCAACGAAATCACCCCAGAGCACAAAAAATTCCCTTCCAATAAATCACCTGAGAACAAAAATATTGGCTTCCCACAAAATTACCCCAGAAAGGAAAAAATTTCCTTCCATCGAAATCACCGCAGAACACAAAAAATTCACTTCCAACGAAATGACTCCAGAGCACAGAAAACACGCTTTCAAGGAAATGATCCAATACTTCAAAAATTGGCTTCCATCGAAATCACCCGAGAACACAAAAAATTCACTTCCAACGAAATTATCCCTGAACACAAAAAATGCGCCTCCAACGAAATCACCCCAGAGCACAAAAAATTTGCTTCCAACGAAGTGACTCCAGAGCACAGAAAACACCCTTCCAATGAAATGATACCATACTTCAAAAATTTGTTCCATAGAAATCACCCGAGAACACAAAAAATTCGCTTCCAACAAAATGACTCCAGAGCACAGAAAACACGTTTCCAACGAAATGACCCTAGAACACAAAAAATTCCCTTTTAACGAAATCTCCCGAGAACACAAAAAATTCGCTTCCAAAGAAATGAATCCAGAGCACAGAAAACACGCTTCCAACGAAATGACACGAGAACACTAAAAATTCCCTTTCAACGAAATCACCCTAGAACACAAAAAATTCGCTTCCAACGTAATTACCCCAGAAAACAAAAAATTCGCTTCCAAAGAAATCACACCAAAGCACCAAAAATTCCCTTCCAATGAAGTGACTCCAGAGCACAGAAAACACGCTTCCAACGAAATGACCCCCTACTTCAAAAATTTGCTTTCATCGAAAAAAACGGAGAACAAAAAAAATTCGCTTCCAACGAAATTACCCCAGAACACAAAAAAATTCGCTTGCAATGAAATCGTCTGAGAACATGAATATTCGCTTCCAACGAAATCACCCAAGAACACAAAAAATTCGCTTCCAACGAAATGACTCTAGAGCACAGAAAACACGCTTCCAACGAAATGATCCCATACTTCAAAAATTTGCTTCCATCGAAAACACCCGAGAACACAAAAAATTCGCTTCCAACGAAATTACCCCAGAACATAAAAAATTTGCTTTCATGGAAATCACCCAAGAACACAAAAAATTGGCTTCCAACGATATCACCCGAGAACACAAAATATTCGCTTCCAACGAAATTGCCCCAGAGCAAAAAAATTAACTTCCAATGAAATGACTTCAGAGCACAGGAAACACGCTTCCAACAAAATGGCCCCCTACTTCAAAAATTTGCTTCCATCAAAATCACCCTAGAACACAAAAAATTTGCTTCCAACGAAATTACCCAAGAACACAAAAAATTAGCTTCCAACGAAATATCCTGAGAACACAAATATTCGCTTCCAAAGAAATCATCCCAGAGCACAAAAAAATTCACTTCCTCGAAATCACCCTGGAACACAAAAAATTCGCTTCCAACAAAATGACTCCAGAGCACAGAAAACAAGCTTCGAACAAAATGATACCATACTTCAAAAATTTGCTTCCATCGAAATCAACCGAGAACACAAAAAATTCACTTCCAACGAAATGACTCCTGAGCATAGAAAACACACTACCAACGAAATGACCCCACAACACAAAAAATGTGCTTCCATCAAAATCACCCTAGAACACAAATAGTTTGTTTCCAAAGAAATCATACCAGACCACAAAAAATTCGCTACCAACGAAATCACCCCAGATCACAAAATCTTCATTTCCAACGAAATCACACCAGAACAGAGAAAAATTCGCTTTTAGCGAAATGACTCCAAAGGACATAAAACACGCTTCCAACAAAATTACCCCATATCACAAAAGATTCCCTTCCAATGAAATCACCCCAGAACACACACAAAAAAAATTCGCTTCCAATGAAATTACCCCAGAACGCAAAACATTCTCTTATAACAAAAACATTCCAGAGCAAAAAAATGCGTTTCCAACAAAATCACACCAGAACAGAGAAAAATTCGCTTCCAATGAAATGACTACAAAGGACATAAAACCCTCTTCCAACAAAATTACCCCAGAACGCCAAAAATTCGCTCCCACGGAAATCTCCCCAGAACACAAAAAAATCGCTTCGATAGAAATCAACCCAGAACACAAAAAATTCGCTTCCATCAAAATGACTCCAGAGCACAGGAAACACGCTTCCAAATAAATCACCCCCTACTTCAAAAAATTCGCTAACAACAATATCATCCCAGACCACAAAAAATTCGCTTCCTTCGAAATCACCCGAGATCACAAAAAATTCGTTTCCAACGAAATCACCCCAGAGCACAGAAAACACGCTTCCAACGTAATCACCCCATACTTCAAAAAATTCGCTAACAACGAAATAAACCCAGACCACAAAAAATTCGCTTCCAACGAAATTACCCCAGAAAACAAAAAATTCACTTCCATCGAAATCACCAGAGGAACACAAAATATTCGCTTCCAACAAAATCACCCCAGAGCACAAAAAATTCGTTTTCAACGAAAACACCCTAGAACTCAAAAAATTTGCTTCCAACGAAATCACCCGAGAATGCAAAAAATTTGCTTCCAAACAAATTACCCCAGAACACAAAAATTTGCTTCCAACGAAATCACCACAGAGGACAAAAACTTCGTTTCCAAAGAAATCACACCAGAACAGAGAAAAATTCGCTTCTAACGAAATGACTCCAAAGAACATAACACCTGCTTCCAGAGATATTACCCCAGAACACAAAGAATTCACTTCCAACGAAATCACCCCACAACACAAAAAAAATCGCTTCGATCGAAATCAACCCAGAACATAAAAAGTTCGCTTCCAACAAAATTACCCCGATCACAAAAACATCATTTCCAACAAAATCAACAAAGATCACAAAAAATTTGCTTCCATCGAAATCACCCGAGATCACAAAAAATTAGCTTACAAAGAAATCACCCGAGAACACAAAAAATTAGCTTCCAATGAAATTACCCAAGAACGCAAAAAATTCGCTTCAAAGGAAATCACCCCAGAGCACAAAAAAATTCGTTTCCAACGAAATCACCGCAGATCACAAAAATTTCATTTCCAACGAAATCACACCAGAACAGAGAAAAATTTGCTTCTAACGAAATTACTCCAAAGGACAAAAAACCTGCTTCCTAAGAAATTACGCCAGAACACCAAAAATTTGAGTCCACTGAAATCATCCCAGAACACAAAAAATTCGCTTCCAACGAAATCAACCCAGAACACAAAAAATTCGCGTCCATCGAAATAACCAGAGAACACAAAAAATTCGCTTCCAACGAAACCACCCCAGAGCAGAAAAAAATCGCTTCCAACAAAATTACCCCAGAACAGATAAAATTTTCTTCCAATGAAATCATCCCAGAGGACAAGAAATTCTTTCCAAAGAAATCACACCAGAACACAAAAAATTCGTTTCCAACCAAATCAACCCAGATCTCAAAAACTTCATTTCCAAAGAAATCAAACCAAAACAGAGAAAAATTCGCTTCTAACAAAATGACTCCAAAGGACATAAAACCTGCTTCCAAGGATATTACCCCAGAACACAAAATATTCGCTTCCAACGAAATCACCCCAGAACACAAAAAATCCGCTTCCAACAATATCACCCCAGAACACAAAAAATTCGCTTCCAACGAAATCTCCTGAGAACACAAATATTCGCTTCCAAAGTAATCACTCCAGACCACAGAAAACACGCTTCCAACGAAATCACCCCAGACCACCAAAAATTCGCTTCCAACGAAATCACCCCAGAAGACAAAAAATTCGCTTCCAAGGAAATGACTCCAGAGCACAGAAAACACGCTTGCAATGAAATGACCCCCTGCTTCAAAAATTTGCTTCATTGGAAAAAAACGGAGAAAACAAAAAATTCCCTTCAAAGGAAATTACCCCAGAACACAAAAAAATTCGCTTTCAACGCAATGACTCCAGAGCACAGAAAACACGCTCCAAACGAAATGATCCCAATCTTCAAAAATTTGCTTCCATCGAAATCACCCGAAAACACACAAAATTCGCTTCCAACGAAATTACGCCAGAACACAAAATATTCGCTTGCAACGAAATCTTCTGAGAACACATATATTCGCTTCCAACAAAATTACCCGAGAACACAAAAATTTCGCTTCCAACAAAATCACCGAAGAGCACAAAAAATTCGATTCCAACGAAATGACTCCAGAGCACAGAAAACACGCTTTCAAGGAAATGATCCAATACTTCAAAAATTGGCTTCCATCGAAATCACCCGAGAACACAAAAAATTCACTTCCAACGAAATTATCCCTGAAAACAAAAAATGCGCCTCCAACGAAATCACCCCAGAGCACAAAAAAATTGCTTCCAACGAAGTGACTCCAGAGTAGAGAAAACACGCTTCCAACGAAATGATTCCCTACTTCAAAAATTTGCTTCCATCGAAAAATCCTGAGAACACAAAAATTTCTATTCCAACGATATTACCCCAGAAAAAAAAATTCGCTTCCAAAGAAATGCCTCTAGAGCACAGAATACACTCTTCCAACGAAATGACCCCATATTTCAAAAATTTGCTTCCATTGAAATAATATAAGAACACAGAAAATTCTCATACAAGATATTACACAAGAAGACAAAAAATTGTTTTCCCACGAAATCACCCGAGAACACAAAAAATTCGCTTCCAACGAAATCACCCTAGAACACAAAAAATTCTCTTTAAAAGAAATCACCCGAGAACACAAAAAATGTGCTTCTAACGAAATCACGCCTGAGCACCCAAAATTCCCTTCCAACGAAGTGACTCCAGAGCACAGAAAACACGCTTCCAACGAAATGACCCCCTACTTCAAAAATTTGCTTCCATCGAAGAAAAAGGAGAACACAAAAAATTCTCTTCCAACGATATTACCCCAGAAGAAAAAATTCTTTTCCAACGAAATCTCCTGAGAACACAAATATTCGCTTCCAAAGATATCATCCCAGAGCACAAAAAATTCGCTTCCAACGAAATCACCCTAAAACATAAAAAATTCGCTTCCATCGAAATCACCACAGAAGACAAAAATTTTGCTTCCAACAAAATCACCCCATAGCACAAAAAATTGTCTTCCAACGAAATGACTCCAGAGCACAGAAAACACGCTTCCAAGGAAATGATCCCATACTTCAAAAATTGGCTTCCATCGAAATCACCCAAGAACACAAAAAATTCACTTTCAACGAAATTATCCCAGAACACAAAAAATGAGCTTCCAACGAAATCACCCCAGAGCACAAAAAAATTCGCTTCCATCGAAATGACTACAGAGCACAGAAAACACGCTTCCAACGAAATAACTCCCTACTTCAAAAATTTGCTTCCATCGAAAAATCCTGAGAGCACAAAAATTTCTATTCCAACGAAATTACACCAGAACACAAAAAATTCGATTCCAACGAAATCACCCTCGAACACAAAAAATTCCCTTTCAACGAAATCACCCGAGAATACAAAAAATTCGCCTACAACATAATCAACCCAGAGCACAAAATATTCGATTCCGACAAAATGACTCCAGAGCACAGAAAATACGCATCCAATGAAATGACCCCAGAACACCAAAAATTCGCTTCCAAAGAAATGACTCCAGAGAATAGAAAACACCCTAGAACATAAAAAAATCGCTTCCATCGAAATCACCACAGAGACAAAAATTCGCTTCCAACCAAATCACCCCAGAGCACAATAAATTCGCTTTCAACAAAATCACCCCAAAGCAGAAAAAATTTGCTTCCAAAAAAATGACCGTATACTTCAAAAATTTGCTTCCATTGAAATCACATGAGGACACAAACAATTCGCTTCCAAACCAATTACCCCAGACCACAAAAAAGTCGCTTGCAACGAAATCTTCTGAGAACACAAATATTTGCTTCCATCGAACTCACCCCAGAACACAAAAAATTCGCTTCAAAAGAAATGACTCCAGAGCACAGAAAACACACTTCCAACGAAATGATCCCATACTTCAAAAATTTCCTACAATCGAAATCACCCCAGAACACAAAAAATTCCCTTCTAACGAAGTTACCCCAGAACACAAAAAATTTGCTTCCAACGAAATTACTCCAGAGCACAAAAACACGCTTCCAAGGCAATGACCCCCTATTTCAAAAATTTGCTTCTATCGAAATACCGGAGAACACAAAAAATTCTCTTCCAACGAGATTACCCCAGAAGACAAAAAATTCTTTTCCAACGAAATCTCCTGAGAACAAAAATATTCGCTTCCAAAGATATCATCCCAGAGCACAAAAAATTTGCTTCCAACGAAAGCACCCTTGAACACAAAAATTCCCTTTCAACGAAATCACCCCAGAACACAAATATTCGCTTGCAACGAAATCTCCTGAGAACACAAATATTCGCTTCCAACGAAATTACCCCAGAGCACAAAAAATTCGCTTCCAACAAAATCACCCTAGAACACAAAAAATTCCCTTTCAGTGAAATCACCCGAGAACATAAAACATTCACGTCCAACGAAATTACCACAGAACAGAAAAAATTTGCTTCCATCGAAATCACCCCAGAACACAAAAAATTAGCTTTAAACGAAATCACCTGAGAACAAAAAAATTTGCTTCAAACGGAATCACCACAGAGCACAAAATATTCGCTTCCAATGAAATGACTCCAAAGCACAGAAAACACGCTTCCAAAGAAAGGACCCCAGAACACAAAAAATTCGCTTCCAATGAAATCACCCTAGAACATAAAAAATTCGCTTTCAACGAAATCACCCGAGAACACAAAAAAATTCGCTTCCAACGAAATGACTCCAGAGCACAGAAAACACGCTTCCAATGAAATGACCCCAGGACACAAAAAATTCCCTTCCAAGAAAATCACCCTAGAACATAAAACCTTCCCTTCCTTCGAAATCACAACAGAAGACAAAAAATGCGCTTTCAACCAAATCACCCAAGAGCACAAAAAATTAGCTTCCAACGAAATCACCCTAAAACACAAAAAATTCGCTTGCAACGAAATCTCCTGAGAACACAAATATTCGCTTCCAACGAAATCACCCCAGAGCACAAAAAATTCGCTTCCAACAAAATGACTCCAGAGCACAGAAAACACGCTTCCAATGAAAAGACCCCCTGCTTCAAAAATTTGCTTCCATCGAAAACACCGGAGAACACAAAAAATTCTCTTCCAACGATATTACCCCAGAAGACAAAAAATTCACTTCCAACAAAATTACCCTAGAACACAAAAAATTCCCTTTCAAAGAAATCTCCCGAGAACACAAAAAATTCACATCCAACGAAATTAACCCAGAACTCAAAAAATTCGCTTGCAACAAAATCTTCTGAGAACACTTATATTCACTTCCAACCAAATCACCACAGAACACAACAAATTTGCTTCCAAAGAAATGAATCCAGAGCACAGAAAACACGCTTCCAACGAAATGACCCCCTACTTCAAAAATTTGCTTCCATCGAAGAAAAAGGAGAACACAAAAAATTCTCTTCCAACGATATTACCCCAGAAGAAAAAATTCTTTTCCAACGAAATCTCCTGAGAACACAAATATTCGCTTCCAAAGATATCATCCCAGAGCACAAAAAATTCGCTTCCAACGAAATCACCCTAAAACATAAAAAATTCGCTTCCATCGAAATCACCACAGAAGACAAAAATTTCGCTTCCAACAAAATCACCCCATAGCACAAAAAATTGTCTTCCAACGAAATGACTCCAGAGCACAGAAAACACGCTTCCAAGGAAATGATCCCATACTTCAAAAATTGGCTTCCATCGAAATCACCCAAGAACACAAAAAATTCACTTTCAACGAAATTATCCCAGAACACAAAAAATGAGCTTCCAACGAAATCACCCCAGAGCACAAAAAAATTCGCTTCCATCGAAATGACTACAGAGCACAGAAAACACGCTTCCAACGAAATAACTCCCTACTTCAAAAATTTGCTTCCATCGAAAAATCCTGAGAGCACAAAAATTTCTATTCCAACGAAATTACACCAGAACACAAAAAATTCGATTCCAACGAAATCACCCTCGAACACAAAAAATTCCCTTTCAACGAAATCACCCGAGAATACAAAAAATTCGCCTACAACATAATCAACCCAGAGCACAAAATATTCGATTCCGACAAAATGACTCCAGAGCACAGAAAATACGCATCCAATGAAATGACCCCAGAACACCAAAAATTCGCTTCCAAAGAAATGACTCCAGAGAATAGAAAACACCCTAGAACATAAAAAAATCGCTTCCATCGAAATCACCACAGAGACAAAAATTCGCTTCCAACCAAATCACCCCAGAGCACAATAAATTCGCTTTCAACAAAATCACCCCAAAGCAGAAAAAATTTGCTTCCAAAAAAATGACCGTATACTTCAAAAATTTGCTTCCATTGAAATCACATGAGGACACAAACAATTCGCTTCCAAACCAATTACCCCAGACCACAAAAAAGTCGCTTGCAACGAAATCTTCTGAGAACACAAATATTTGCTTCCATCGAACTCACCCCAGAACACAAAAAATTCGCTTCAAAAGAAATGACTCCAGAGCACAGAAAACACACTTCCAACGAAATGATCCCATACTTCAAAAATTTCCTACAATCGAAATCACCCCAGAACACAAAAAATTCCCTTCTAACGAAGTTACCCCAGAACACAAAAAATTTGCTTCCAACGAAATGACTCCAGAGCACAAAAACACGCTTCCAAGGCAATGACCCCCTATTTCAAAAATTTGCTTCTATCGAAATACCGGAGAACACAAAAAATTCTCTTCCAACGAGATTACCCCAGAAGACAAAAAATTCTTTTCCAACGAAATCTCCTGAGAACAAAAATATTCGCTTCCAAAGATATCATCCCAGAGCACAAAAAATTTGCTTCCAACGAAAGCACCCTTGAACACAAAAATTCCCTTTCAACGAAATCACCCGAGAACAAAAAAAATTCGCTTCCAACGAAATCACCCCAGAACACAAATAATTCGCTTGCAACGAAATCTCCTGAGAACACAAATATTCGCTTCCAACGAAATTACCCCAGAGCACAAAAAATTCGCTTCCAACAAAATCACCCTAGAACACAAAAAATTCCCTTTCAGTGAAATCACCCGAGAACACAAAACATTCACGTCCAACGAAATTACCACAGAACAGAAAAAATTTGCTTCCATCGAAATCACCCCAGAACACAAAAAATTAGCTTTAAACGAAATCACCTGAGAACAAAAAAATTTGCTTCAAACGGAATCACCACAGAGCACAAAATATTCGCTTCCAATGAAATGACTCCAAAGCACAGAAAACACGCTTCCAAAGAAAGGACCCCAGAACACAAAAAATTCGCTTCCAATGAAATCACCCTAGAACATAAAAAATTCGCTTTCAACGAAATCACCCTAGAACACAAAAATTCCCTTTCAACGAAATCCCCCGAGAACACAAAAAATTCGCCTCCAACGAAATCACCCTAAAACATAAAAAATTTGCTTCCATCGAAATCACCACAGAAGACAAAAAATTCGCTTCCAACGAAATCACCCTAGAAAACAAAAAATTCGCTTTCAACGAAATCTCCTGAGAAAACTAAAAGTTCACTTCCAACAAAATTACCACAGAACAGAAAAAATTTGCTTCCATTGAAATCACCCCAGAACACAAAAAATTCGCTTCCAAAGCAATCACGCTAGAATACAAAAAATGAGCTATAAACGAAATCACCTGAGAACACAAAAAATTCGCTTCCAAAAAAATCACCACAGAGCACAAAATATTCGCTTCCAATGAAATGACTCCAAAGCAAAGAAAACATGCTTACAATGAAAGGAACCCAGAACACAAAAAATTCGCTTCGAATGAAGTTACCCCATAACACAAAAATTCGCTTCCAACGAAATCACCCCAGAACACAAAAAATTCGCTTCCAACGAAATGACTCCAGAGCACAGAAAACACGCTTCAAACGCAATGACCCCCTACTTCAAAAAATTGCTTCCAAGGAAATACCGGAAAACACAAAAAATTCTCTTCTAACGATATTACCCCAGAAGACAAAAAATTCTTTTCCAACGAAATCTCCTGAGAACACAAATATTCGCTTCCAACGAAATCACAATAAAACAGAAAAATACCCTTTCAATGAAATCACCCAAAAACACAAAAAATTCGCTTCCAACGAAATCACCGCAGAACACAAAAAATTCCCTCGCAACGAAATCTCCTGAGAACACAAATATTCGCTTCCAACGAAATCACCCCAGAGCACAAAAAAATTTGCTTCCAATGAAATGACTCCAGAGCACACAAAACACGCTTCCAATGAAATGACGCCAGAACACAAAAAATTCCCTTCCAACAAAATCACCCTAGAATATAAAACACTCGCTGCCTTCGAAATCACCACAGAAGACAAAAAATTCGCTTCAAAACAAATCACCCAAGAGCGAAAAAATTTCCCTTCCAACGAAATCACCCTAGAACATAAAAAAATCGATTTCCACGAAATCACCGAGAACACAAAAAATTTGCTTCCAATGAAATTACCCCAGAATACAAAAAATTCGCTTGCAATGAAATCTTCCGAAAAACACATATATTCGCTTCCAACGAAATCAACTCAGAACACAAAAAATTCGCTTCCAACGAAGTGACTCCAGAGCACAGAAAACACGCTTCCAAAGAAATCACCCGATATTTCAAAAATTTGCTTCCATCGAAATCGCCCGAGAACACAAAAAATTCGCTTCCAATGAAATGACTCCAGAGCACAGAAAACACGCTTCCAACAAAATGACCCGATATTTCAAAAATTTGCTTCCATCGAAATCACCCAAGAACACAAAAAATTCGCTTCCACGAAATTACCCCAGAACACAAAAAATTCTTTTGCAACGAAATCTCCTGAGAACACAAATATTCGCTTCCAAAGAAATCATCCCAGGGCACAAAAAAATTCGCTTCCAACAAAATCGCCCTAGAACACAAAAAATTCCCTTTCAACGAAATCAGCCGAAAACACAAAAAATTCACGTCCAACGAAATTACTACAGAACAGAAAAAATTTGCTTCTCTTGAAATCACCCCACAACACAAAAAATTCGCTTCCAACGCAATCACCACAGAGCACAAAAAATTCCCTTCCAACGAAATGACTCCAGAGCACAGAAAACACGCTTCCAATGAAAGGACCCCAGAACACAAAAAATTCGCTTCCAATGTAATCACCCTATTACATAAAAAATTCGCTTTTAATGAATTGACTCCAGAGCACAGAAAGCACGCTTCCAACGAAATGACCCTCTACTTCAAAAATTTGCTTCCATCGAAAAGACCGGAGAACACAAAAAATTCTCTTTCAACGATATTAACCCAGAAGATAATAAGTTCTTTTCCAACGAAATCTCCTGAGAACACAAATATTCGCTTCCAAAGATATCATCCCAGAGCACAAAAAATTTGCTTCCAACAAAATCACCCTAGAACACAAAAATTCCCTTTCAATGAAATCACCCGAGAACACAAAAATTTTGCTTCCAAGGAAATCACCCCAGAACACAAAAAATTCGATTGCAAGGAAATCTCCTGAGAACACAAATATTGGCTTCCAACGAAATCACTCCAGAGCACAAAAAATTGGCTTCCAAAGAAACGACTCCAGAGCATAGAAAACACGCTTCCAACGAAATGACCCCCTACTTCAAAAATGTGCTTCCATGGAAAAGACCAGAGAACACAAAAAATTCTCTCACAACGATATTACCCCAGAAGACAATAAATTATTTTCCAACGAAATTTCCTGAGAACACAAATATTTGCTTCCAAAGATATCATCCCAGAGCACAAAAAATTTGCTTCCAACAAAATCACCCTAGAACACAAAAATTCCCTTTCAACGAAATCCCCCGAGAACACAAAAAATTTGCTTCCGAAGATATGACTCCAGAGCACAGAAAGCATGCTTCCAATGAAATGACCCCTGAACACAAAAAATTCGCCTCCAACGAAATCACCCTAAAACATAAAAAATGCGCTTCCATCGAAATCACCACAGAAGACAAAAAATTCGCTTCCAAACAAATCACCCAAGAGCACAATAAATTCGCTTCAAACGAAATCACCCCAGAGCACAAAAATTCGCTTCCAACGAAATGATTCCAGAGCAAAGAAAACACGCTTCCAACGAAATGACCCCATATATCAAAAATTTGCTTCCATTGAAATCACCCAAGAACACAAAAAAATTCGCGTCCAAAGAAATTACCCCGGAACACAAAAAATTCGCTTCCAACGAAATCTCCTGATAACACAAATATTCGCTTCCAAAGAAATCATCCCAGAGAACAAAAAAATTCGCTTCCAACAAAATCACCCTAGAACACAAAAAATTCGCTTTCAACGAAATCACCCGAGAATAAGAAAGTTCACTTCCAACAAAATTACCACAGAACAGAAAAAATTTGCTTCCAACGAAATCACCCCAGAACACAAAAAATTCGCTTCCAACGCAATCACGCTAGAACACAAAAAATGAGCTATAATCGAAATCACCTGAGAACACAAAAAATTCGCTTCCAAAAAAATCACCACAGAGCACAAAATATTCGCTTCCAATGAAATTACTCCAAAGCCCAGAAAACATGCTTCCAATGAAAGGACCCCAGAAGACAAAAAATTCGCTTCCAACGAAATGACTCCAGAGCACAGAAAACACGCTTCCAACGCAATGACCCCCTACTTCAAAAATTTGCTTCCATGGAAATACCGGAAAACACAAAAAATTCTCTTCTAACGATATTAGCCCAGAATACAAAAAATTCTTTTCCAACGAAATCTCCTGAGAACACAAATATTCGCTTCCAAAGATATCATCACAGAGCACAAAAAATTCGCTTCCAACGAAATCACCCTAAAACAGAAAAATACCCTTTCAACGAAATCACCCGAGAACACAAAAAATTCGCTTCCAACGAAATCACCGCAGAACACAAAAAATTCCCTTAAACGAAATCTGCTGAGAACACAAATATTCGCTTTCAAAGATATCATCCCAGACACAAAAATTCGCTTCCAACAAAATTACCCTAGAACACAAAAATTCCCTTTCAACGAAATCACCCAAGAACACAAAAAATTCGCTTTCAACAAAATCACCCCAGAGCACAAAAAATTCGCTTCCAATGAAATGACTCCAGAGCACAGAAAGCACGCATCCAATGAAATGATCTCAGAACACAAAAAATTTGCTTCCAATGAAATCTCCTGATTATACAAATAATCGCTTCCAAAGAAATCATCCCAGAGAACAAAAAAATTCTCTTCCAACAAAATCACCCTAGAACACAAAAAAATCCCGTTCAACGAAATCACTCAAGAACAGAAAAAATTCACGTCCAACGAAATTACCACAGAACAGAAAAAAATTTGCTTCCATCGAAATCACCCCAAAACACAAAAAATTCGCTTCCAACGCAATCACGCTAGAACACAAAAAATTAATTTTAAACGAAATCACCTGAAAACACAAAAAATTCGCTTCCAACGGAATCACCACAGAGCTCAAGATATTCGCTTCCAATGAAATGACTCCATAGCACAGAAAACACGCTTCCAATGAAAGGACCACAGAACACAAAAAATTTGCTTCCAAAGAAATCACCCTAGAACATAAAAAATTCGCTTTCCAAGAAATCACCCGAGAACACAAAAAATTCGCTTCCCACGAATTTACCCCAGAACACAAAAAATTTGCTTGCAAAGAAATCTTCTGAGAAGACATATATTCGCTTCCAACCAAATCACCCCAGAACACAAAAAATTCGCTTCCAAATAAATGACTCCAGAGCACAGAAAACACGCTTCCAACGAAATGACCCTCTACTTCAAAAATTTGCTTCCATTGAAAAGACCGGAAAGCACAAAAAATTCTCTTCTAATGATATTACGCCAGAAGACAAAAAAATTCTTTTCCAACGTAATCTTATAAGAACACAAACATTTGATTCCAAAGATATCATCCCAGAGCACAGAAAACACGCTTCCAACAAAACGACCCCCTACTTCAAAAATTTGTTTCCATCGAGATCACCTGAGAACACAAAAAATTCTCTCTCAACGAAATTACCCCTGAATACAAAATATTCGCTTGCAACGAAATCTCCTGAGAACACAAATATTGGCTTCGAACGAAATCACCCCAGAGCACAAAAAATTGGCTTCCAAAGAAATGACTCCAGAGCATAGAAAAAAACGCTTCCAAAGAAATGACCCCCTACTACAAAAATTTGCTACCATTGAAAAGACCGGAGAACACAAAAAATTCTCTTCCAACGATATTGCCCCAGGAGACAAAAAATCGTTTTCTTACGAATTCTCCTGAGAAAACAAATATTCGTCTCAAAATTATCATCCCAGAGCAAAAAATTTTCTTCCAACGAAATCACCCTAGAATACAAAAATTCCCTTTCAATGAAATCACCCGAGAACACAAAAAATTCGCTTCCAATGAAATCAACCCAGATCACAAAAAATTCGCTTGCAACGAAATCTCCTGAGAACACAAAAATTCGCTTCCAACGAAATCACCCCAGAGCACAAAAAATTGGCTTCCAAAGAAATGACTCCAGAGCATAGAAAACACGCTTCCAACGAAATGACCCCATACTTCAAAAATTTGCTACCATCGAAATCACCCCAGAACACAAAAAATTCGCTTCCAACGAAATCAGCCCAGAACACAAAAAATTCGCTTGCAAAGAAATCTCCTGAGAACACAAATATTCGCGTTCAAAGATATCATCCCAGATACAAAAATTCGCTTCCAACAAAATTACCCTAGAACACAAAAATTCCCTTTCAACAAAATCACCCGAGAACACAAAAAATTCGCTTTCAACGAAATCATCCCAGAGCACAAAAAATTCGCTTCCAACGAAATGACTCCAGAGCACAGAAAGCACACTTCCAATGAAATGACCCCAGAACACAAAAAATTCGCCTCCAACGAAATTAGCACAGAACAGAAAAAATTTGCTTCCATCGAAATCACCCGAGAACACAAAAAATTCGCTGCCAACGAAATCAACCCAGAACACAAAAAATTCACTTGCAACGAAATCTCCTGAGAACACAAAAATTCGCTTCCATCGAAATCACCACAGAACACAAAAAATTCGCTTCCAACGATAGTACCCCAGAAGACAAAAATTCTTTTCCAGCGAAATCTCCTGAGAACACAAATATTCGCTTCCAAAGTTATCATCCCCGAGCACAAAAAATTCGCTTCCAAAGAAATCACCCTAGAACACAAAAATTCCCTTTCAACGAAAACACACGAAAACAAAAAAAATTAGCTTCCAAAGAAATTACCACAGAACAAAAAAAAATTGCTTCCATCGAAATCACCCGAGAACACAAAAAATTCGCTTCCAACGAAATCACGCTAGAACACAAAAAAATTCTCTTCCAACGAAATCACCCCAGAACGCAAAAAATTTCCTTCCAACGAAATGACTCCAAAGCACAGAAAACACGATTCCAACAAAATGACCCCCTACTTCAAAAATTTGCTTCCATCGAAAAGACCGGAGAACAAAAATATTCTCTTCAAATGATATTACCCCAGAAGACAAAAAATTCTTTTCCAGCGAAATCTCCTGAGAACAGAAATATTTGCTTTCCAATATATCATCCCAGATCACAAAAAATTCGCTTCCAACGTAATCACCCAAGAACGAAAAAATTCCCTTTCAACGAAATCACCCTAGAACACAAAAATTCCCTTTCAAAGAAATCACCTGAGAACACAAAAAATTGCTTCCAAAGAAATCACCCCAGAGCACAAAAAATTCGCTTCCAACAAAATGACTCCAGAGCACAGAAAACACGCATCCAACGAAATGACCCCCTACTTCAAAAATTGGCTTCCATTTAAAAAAACCGGAGAACACAAAAAATTCTCTTCCAACGATATTACCCCAGAAAACAAAAAAATTCTTTTCCAAGGAATTCTCCTGAGAACACAAATATTCACTTCCATATATATCATCCGAGAGCACAAAAAATTCGCTTCCAAAAAAATCACCCTAGAACACAAAAATTCCCTTTCAACAAAATCTCCCGAGAACAAAACAAATTCGCTTCCATCAAAATGACTCTACAGCACAGAAAACACGCCTCCAACAAATGACCCCCTACTTCATAAATTTACTTCCATCGAAAAGACGAGAAAACACAAAAAATTCGTTTCCAACGATATTACCCCAGAACAAAAAAAATTCGCTTCCAACGAAATCTCCTGAGAACACAAATATTCGCTTCCAAAGATATCATCCCAGAGCACAAAAGCTTCGCTTCCAACGAAATCATGCTAAAACAGAAAAATTAACTTTCAACGAAATCACCCGAGAACACAAAAAATTTGCTTCTTACGAAATTACCCCAGAAGACAAAGAATTCGCTTCCAACGATATCACCCTAGAACACAAAAAATTTGCTTCCAACAAAATGACTCCAGAGCACAGAAAACACGCATCCAACGAAATGACTCCCTACTTCAAAAATTTGCTTCCGTCGAAAAAACCGGAGAACACAAAAAATTCTCTTACAACGATATAACATCAGAAGACAAAAAATTCTTTTCCAACGAAATCTCCTGAGAACACAAATATTCGCTTCCAAGGATATCATCCCAGAGCACCAAAAATTCACTTCCAACGAAATTACCCAAGAACACAAAAATTCCCTTTCAACAAAATCACCCGAGAACACAAAAAATTTGCTTTCAATGAAATCAGCCCAGAACACAAAAAATTCGCTTGCAACAAACACAAATATTCACTTCCAAAGAAATCACCCCAGAGCACAAAAAATTCGCTTCCATCGAAATCACCCTAGAACACAAAAATTCCCTTTCAACGAAATCACCCAAGAACACAAAAAATTCACGTCCAACGAAATTACCAAAGAACAGAAAAAATTTCCTTCCATCGAAATCACCCCAGAACACAAAAAATTCGCTTCCAACGAAATCATGCTAGAACACAAAAAATTAGCTTTCAACGAAATCACCCGAGAACACAAAAAATTCGCATCCTACGAAATTAAACCAGTAGACAAAAAATTCACTTCCAAAGAAATCACCCCAGAACAGAAAAAATTCGCTTCCAACGAAATTACCCCCGAAGACAAAAATTTCTTTTCCAACGAAATCTCCTGAGAACACAAAATTCGCTTCCCAAGAAATCATCCCAGAGCACAAAAAATTCGCTTCCAACGAAATCACCCTAGAACACAAAAATTCCCTTTCAACAAAATCACCCGAGAACACAAAAAATTCGCTTCCAACGAAATCACCCCCGAGTACAAAAAATTCGCTTCTAACAAAATGACTCCACAGCACAGAAAACACGCTTCCAACGAAATGACCCCATACTTCAAAAATTTCCTTCCATCGAAAAGACCAGAAAACACAAAAAATTCTTTTCCAACGAAATTCCACGAGAACACAAAAAATTCGTGTCGAACGAAATGACCCCAGACACAAAAAATTCGTTCCAACGAAATCTCCTGAGAACACAAATATTCGTTTCAAAAGAAATCACCCCAGAGCACAAAAAATTCGCTTCCAACGAAATCACCCTAGAACACAAAAAATTCTCTTTCAACGAAATTACATGAAAAGAAAAAAAATTGCGTCCTACGAAATTATCCCAGAATAGAAATAATTTACATCCAACCAAATTAACCCAGAGCACAAAAATTTCCCTTCCAACAAAATCACCCTAGAACACAAATATTGGCTTCCAAATGAATTACCCCAGAACAGAAAAAATTTGCTTCCATCGAAATCACCCAAGAACACAAAAAATTCGCTTCCAAAGAAATTACACCAGAACACAAAAAATTTGCTTCCAAAAAATTACTCCAGAGAACAGAAGACACGCTTCCAACGAAATCACCCCATATTTAAAAAAATTTTTGATTCCAACGAAATCAACCCAGGACACAAAAAATTTGCTTCCAACGAAATGTCTCCAGAGCACAGGAAACACGCTTTCAAAGAAATGACCCGATATTTCAAAAATTTGCTTCCATCGAAATCACCCGAGAACACAAAAAAATCACTTTCAACAAAAATTACCCCAGAACACAAAAAATTCGCTTCCAACGAAATCTCGTGAGAACACAAATATTCGCTTCCAAAGAAATCATCCCAGAGCACAAAAAAATTCCCTTCCAACGAAATGACTCCAGAGCACAGAAAACACGATTCCAACAAAATGACCCCTACTTCAACAATTTGCTTCCATTGAAAAAACCGGAGAACACAAAAAATTCGCTTCCAACCAAATTACCCCAGAACACAAAAAATTCACTTGCAACGTAATCTTCTGAGAACACAAATATTTCCTTCCAGCGAAATACCCCGAAAACACAAAAAATTCGCATCCAATGAAATTGCCCCAGAGCACAAAAAAATCGCTTCCAACGACATCACCCCAACACACAAAAAATTTTCTTCCAAAGAAATCAACCCAGAACACGAAAAATTTGCTTCTATCGAAATACCCGAGAACAGAAAAAAATTCGCTTCCAACAAAAACCCCCAGAACATAAAAAAATTAGCTTCCAACGAAATCACCAGGGAACACAAATATTTGCTTCCAACGAAATCACCCAGGAACATGAAAAATTCGCTTCCAACGAAATCACCCCAGAGCACAAAAAATTCGCTTCCAACGAAATCACCCCAAGCACAAAAAATTCGCTTTCAATGAAATGAGCCCATACTTGAAAAATTTGCTTCATCGAAATCACCCGAGAACACAAAAAATTCGCTTCCAACGAAATTACCCCAGAACACAAAAATTCGCTTCCAAGGAAATCACCCCAGAACACCAAAAATTTGCTTCCAAAGAAATGACTCCAGAGCACAGAAAACACGCTTCCAATGAAATCACCCCATACTTCAGAAAAATTCACTTCCAACTAAATGGCCCCAGAATACAAAAAATTCGCTTCCAACGAAATCAACCAAGAACACAAAAAATTTGCTTCCATCGAAATCACCCGAGAACAGAAAAAATTTGCTTCTAACGAAATCACCCGGGAACACAAATATTAGCTTCCAATGAAATCACCCTAAAACCAAAAAATTCTTTTCCAACGAAATCTCCTGAGAACACAAATATTCGCTTCCAATGAAATCACCCCAGAGCACCAAAAATTCGCTTCCAACGTAATTACCCTAAGGAAAAAAATTTCACTTTCAATGAAATCACCTGAGAACACAAAAAATTCGTGTCCAATGAAATCAACCCAGAACACAAAAAATTCGCATCCAAAGAAATCACTCAGAACACAAAAATTTCCCTTCCAACGAAATGACTACAAAACACAGAAAACACGCTTCCAATGAAATCACCCCAGAGCACAAAAAATTCGCTTCCAATGAAATCAACCTAGAACACAAAAAATTTGCTTCTATCCAAATCACCTGAGAAGAGAAAAAATTCGCTTCCAAAGAAATTACCCCAGAATACAAAAAATTCGCTTCCATCGAAATCCCCGCAGAGCACAAAAATAATTGCTTCCAAAGAAATCACCCTAGAACACAAAAAATTCGCTTCCAACAAAATCACCCCAGAACACAAAAAATTTTCTTCCAAGGAAATGACTCCAATGCACAGAAAACATGCTTTCAACGAAATCACCCCATACTTCAAAAAAATCACTTTCAACAAAATTGCCCCAGAACACAAAAAATTCTCTTCCAACGAAATCAACCCAGAACACAAAATATTCGCTTCCATCAAAATCACCCCAGAACACAAAAAATTCGCTTCCATCGAAATCACCACAGGAAACAAAAAATTCGATTCCAAAGTAATTACCCCAGAACACAAAAATTGCTTCTATTGAAATTACCCCAGAACACAAAAAATTCACTTCCAAAGAAATCACCACAGAACACAAAAATTTTGCATCCAACGAAATGACTCCAGAGCACAGAAAACACGCTTCCAACAAAATGACCTACTACTTCAAAAACTTGCTTCCATCGAAAAAAAAAGGAGAAAACAAAAAATTCTCTTCCAACGATATTACCCCAGAATACATAAAATTCTTTTCCAACGAAATCTCCTGAGTACACAAAAATTCGCTTCCAACAAAATTACCCCAGAACACAAAAAATTCGCTTGCAAAGAAATGTCCTGAGAAGACAAATATTCGCTTTGAAAGAAATCACCCCAGAGCACAAAAATTTCGCTTCCAACAAAATCACACCAAGCACAAAAAATTCGCTTTCAACGAAATCACCCCAGAACACAAAATATTCGCTTCCATCAAAATCACCCCAGAACACAAAAAATTCACTTCCACGAAATTACCCCAGAACACAAAAAATTCGCTCGAAAAGAAATGTCCTGAGAAGACAAATATTCGCTTCCAAAGAAATCACCCCAGAGCACAAAAAATTCGCTTCCAACAAAATCACACCAAGCACAAAAAATTCGCTTTCAACGAAATGAGCCCATACTTCAAAAATTTGCTTCCATCGAAATCACCTAAGAACACAAAAAATTCGCTTCCAACGAAATTACCCCAGAACACAAAAATTCGCTTCCAACGAAATCACCCCAGAACACAAAAAATTTGATTCCAAAGAAATGACTCCAGAGCACAGAAAACACGCTTCCAATGAAATCACCCCATACTTCAAAAAAATTCGCTTCCAACTAAATTGCCCCAGAACACAAAAAATTCGCTTCCAACGAAATCAACCCAGAACACAAAAAAATTGCTTCCATCGAAATCACCCGAGAACAGAAAAAATTCGTTTCTAACGGAATCACCAGCGAACACAAATATTAGCTTCCAATGAAATCATCCTAAAGCACAAAAAAATTCGCATCCAACGAATTTACCCTAAGGCAAAAAAAAAAAAAAATTCACTTTCAACGAAATCACCTGAGAACACAAAAAATTAACGTCCAACGAAATCAACCCAGAACACCAAAAATTCGCATCCAAAGAAATCACCCAGTACACAAAAATTTCCCTTCCAACGAAATGACTCCAAAACACAGAAAACACGCTTCCAATGAAATCACCCCAGAGCACAAAAAATTCGCTTTCAACAAAATCAACCCAGAACACAAAAAATGTGCTTCTACCCAAATCACTCGAGAACAGAAAAAATTCGCTTCCAAAGAAATTACCCCAGAACGGAAAATTTTTACTTCCATCGAAATCCCCCAGAACACAAAAAAATTCGCTTCCAACGAAATTCCCGCAGAGCACAAAAAAATTGCTTCCAAAGAAATCACCCTAGAACACAAAAAAATCGCTTCCAACAAAATCACCCCAGAACACAAAAAATTTGCTTCCAAGGAAATGACTCCAATACACAGAAAACATGCTTCCAACGAAATCACCCCATACTTCAAAAAAAAATCACTTTCAACAAAATTGACCCAGAACACAAAAAATTCTCTTCCAACAAAATCAACCCAGAACACAAAATATTCGCTTCCATCAAAATCATCCCAGAACACAAAAAATTCGTTTCCATCGAAATCACCCCAGAAAACAAAAAATTCGATTCCAAAGTAATTACCCCAGAACACAAAAATTGCTTCTATTGAAATTACCCCAGAACACAAAAATTTCACTTCCAAAGAAATCACCACAGAACACAAAAATTTTGCATCCAACGAAATGACTCCAGAGCACAGAAAACACGCTTCCAACAAAATGACCTACTACTTCAAAAACTTGCTTCCATCGAAAAAAAAGGAGAAAACAAAAAATTCTCTTCCAACGATATTACCCCAGAAGACAAAAAATTCACTTCCAACTAAATCTCCTGAGAACACAAATATTCGCTTCCAAAAATATCATCCCAGAGCACAAAAAATTCGCTTCCAACGAAATCACCCTAGAACGCAAAAATTCCCTTTCAACGAAATCACCCGAGAACACAAAAAATTTGCTACCAACGAAATCACCCCAGAGCACAAAAATTCGCTTCCAACGAAATGACTCCAGAGCACAGAAAACACGCTTCCAACGAAATGACCCCGTATTTCAAAAAATATGCTACCATCGAAAAAAGCGGAGAACACAAAAAATTCTCTTCCAACGATATTACCCCAGAAGACAAAAAATTCGCTTCCAATGAAATCACCTGGGAACACAAATATTCGCTTTCAACGAAATCACCCGAGAACACAAAAAATTTGCTTCCAAAGAAATCACCCCAGAGCACAAAAAATTGGCTTCCAACGAATGACTCCAGAGCAATGAAAACATGCTTCCAACGAAATGACCCCCTACTTCAAAAATTTGCTTCAATCGAAAAAACCAGAGAACACAAAACATTCGCTTCCAACGAAATCACCCCAGAACACAAAAAATTCGCTTCCAACTAAATGACTCCAGAGCACAGAAAACACACTTCCAACGAAATGACCCCCTACTTCAAAAATTTGCTTCCATCGAAAAAACCGGAGAACACAAAAATTCTCTTTCAACGAAATTACCCCAGAAGACAAAAAATTCTTTTCTAACAAAATCTCCTGAGAACATAAATATTCGCTTCCAACGAAATCACCCCAGAGCACAAAAAACACGTTTCCAGCGAAATGACTCCCGGGCACAGAAAACACGCTTCCAACGAAATGATCCCATACTTCAAAAACTTGCTTCAATCGAAATCACCCGAGAACACAAAAAATTCGCTTCCAAAGATATTATCCCAGACCAAAAAAAATTCATTTTCAACGAAATCTCCTGAGAACACAAATATTCGCTTTCAAAGATATCATCCCAGAGCACAAAAAAATCGCTTCCAACGAAATCACCCTAGAACACAAAAGATTCCCTTTCAACGAAATCACCTGAGAACACAAAAACTTCGTTTCCAACGAAATTATCCTAGAGCACAAAAAATTCTCTTCCAATGAAATGGCTCCAGAGCACAGAAAACACGCTTCCAAAGAAATGACCCCCTACTTCAAAAATTTGCTTCCATCGAAAAAACCGGAGAACACAAAAAAGTCGCTTGCAATGAAATTGCCCCAGAAAAAATAATTCGCTCGTAACGAAATCTTCTGAGAACACAAATATTCGCTTCCAAAAATATCATCCCAGAGCACAAAAAATTCGCTTCCAACGAAATCACCCTAGAACGCAAAAATTCCCTTTCAACGAAATCACCCGAGAACACAAAAAATTTGCTACCAACGAAATCACCCCAGAGCACAAAAATTCGCTTCCAACGAAATGACTCCAGAGCACAGAAAACACGCTTCCAACGAAATGACCCCGTATTTCAAAAAATATGCTACCATCGAAAAAAGCGGAGAACACAAAAAATTCTCTTCCAACGATATTACCCCAGAAGACAAAAAATTCGCTTCCAATGAAATCACCTGGGAACACAAATATTCGCTTTCAACGAAATCACCCGAGAACACAAAAAATTTGCTTCCAAAGAAATCACCCCAGAGCACAAAAAATTGGCTTCCAACGAATGACTCCAGAGCAATGAAAACATGCTTCCAACGAAATGACCCCCTACTTCAAAAATTTGCTTCAATCGAAAAAACCAGAGAACACAAAACATTCGCTTCCAACGAAATCACCCCAGAACACAAAAAATTCGCTTCCAACTAAATGACTCCAGAGCACAGAAAACACACTTCCAACGAAATGACCCCCTACTTCAAAAATTTGCTTCCATCGAAAAAACCGGAGAACACAAAAATTCTCTTTCAACGAAATTACCCCAGAAGACAAAAAATTCTTTTCTAACAAAATCTCCTGAGAACATAAATATTCGCTTCCAACGAAATCACCCCAGAGCACAAAAAACACGTTTCCAGCGAAATGACTCCCGGGCACAGAAAACACGCTTCCAACGAAATGATCCCATACTTCAAAAACTTGCTTCAATCGAAATCACCCGAGAACACAAAAAATTCGCTTCCAAAGATATTATCCCAGACAAAAAAAATTCATTTTCAACGAAATCTCCTGAGAACACAAATATTCGCTTTCAAAGATATCATCCCAGAGCACAAAAAAATCGCTTCCAACGAAATCACCCTAGAACACAAAAGATTCCCTTTCAACGAAATCACCTGAGAACACAAAAACTTCGTTTCCAACGAAATTATCCTAGAGCACAAAAAATTCTCTTCCAATGAAATGGCTCCAGAGCACAGAAAACACGCTTCCAAAGAAATGACCCCCTACTTCAAAAATTTGCTTCCATCGAAAAAACCGGAGAACACAAAAAAGTCGCTTGCAATGAAATTGCCCCAGAAAAAATAATTCGCTCGTAACGAAATCTTCTGAGAACACAAATATTCGCTTCCAACTAAATCTCCACAGAACACAAAAAATTCGGTTCCAACAAAATGACTCCAGGTTACAGAAAACACGCTTCCAACGACATGACCCCATACTTCAAAAATTTGCTTCCATCGAGATCACCCCAGAGCACAAAAAATTCGCTTCCAAAGGAATCACTCTTAAACATAAAAAATTCGCTGCCAACGAAATGACTCCAGAGCACAGAAAACACGTTTCCAACAAAATGACCCCAAACTTCAAAAATTTGCTTCCATTGAAATCATCTGAGAACATAAAAAATTTGCTTCCAACGAAATTACCCCAGAACCCAAAAAATTCGCTTGCAACAAAATCGTCTGAGAACACATATATTCGCTTCCAACGGAATCACACCAGAACACAAAAAATTCGCTTCCAACTAAATGACTCCAGAGCACAGAAAACATGCTTCCAAAGAAAAGACCCCATACTTCAAAAATTTGCTTCCATCGAAATCACCCGAGAACACAAAAAATTCGCTTCCAAAGAAATCACCCCAGAGCACAAAAAATTTGCTTCCAACCAAATGACTCCTGAGCACAGAAAACACGCTTCCAATGAAATGACCACATACTTCAAAAATTTGCTTCCATCGAAATCACCCCAGAACACAAAAAATTCGCTTCCAACAAAATCTCCTAAGAACACAAATATTCGCTTCCAACGAAATCACCCCAGAACACAAAAAATTCGCTTGCAATGAAATCTCCTGAGAACACAAATATTCGCTTCCAACGAAATCACCGCAGAGCACAAAAAATTCGCTTCCAATGAAATGGCTCCAGAGCACAGAAAACACGCTTCCAAAGAAATGACCCCCTACTTCAAAAATTTGCTTCCATCGAAAAAACCGGAGAACACAAAAAAGTCGCTTGCAATGAAATTGCCCCAGAAAAAATAATTCGCTCGTAACGAAATCTTCTGAGAACACAAATATTCGCTTCCAACTAAATCTCCACAGAACACAAAAAATTCGGTTCCAACAAAATGACTCTAGGTCACAGAAAACACGCTTCCAACGACATGACCCCATACTTCAAATATTTGCTTCCATCGAGATCACCCAAGAACACAAAAAATTCGCTTCCAAAGAAATTACCCCAGAACAAAAAAAAAATCGTTTCCAACAAAATCTCCTGAGAACACAAATATTCGCTTCCAAAGAAATCATCCCAGAGCACAAAAAAATTGTTTCCAACGAATTCACCATAGAACACAAAAAATTCCCTTCAACGAAATCACCCGAGAACACAAAAAATTCGCGTCCAACGAAATTACCCCACAATAGAGAAAATTTACTTCCAACCAAATCAATCCAGAGCACAAAAAATTGCCTTCCAATAAAATCACCCGAGTACGCAAATATTTGCTAACAACGAAATTACCCCATAACAGAAAAAATTTGCTTCCATCGAAATCACCCCAGAACACAAAAATTTCACTTCCAACGAAATCACCCCAGAACACAAAAAAATCTCTTCCAACGATATTACCCCAGAAGACAAAAAATTCGCTTCCAACGAAAGCTCCAGAAAACACAAATATTTGCTTCCAAAGAAATCACCCCAGAGCACAAAAAATTCGCTTTCAACGAAATGACTCCTTAACACAGAAAACACACTTCAAAAAGTCACCCAGGAACACAAAAAAAATTCGCTTCCAATGAAACAATTCCAGAGCACAAAATATTCTCTACCAACGAAATGACTCCAGAGCACAGAAAAGACGCTTCCAAGGAAATGACCCCAGAACACAAAAAATTTGCTTCCAACGTAATTACGACAGAACACAAAAAATTCGCTTCCAACAAAATCACCCGGAACACAAATATTCGCTTCCAACAAAATGACTCCAGAACACAGAAAACAAGCTACTAACGAAATCACCCCATACTTCAAAATCACTTCCAACGAAATTACCCCAGAACAGAAAAAATTTGCTTCCAACGAAATCAACCCAGAGCACAAAAAATTCCCTTCCAAAGAAATCAACCTAGAGCACTCAAAATTCGCTTTCAACGAAATCACCCCAGAACAAAAAAAATTCGTGTCCAACGAAATCAACACAGAAAACAAAGAATTTCCTTCCAACGAAATTACCCCAGAACACAAAAAATTCGCTTCCAACAAAATCACCCCAGAGCACAAAAAATTTGCTTCCAACGAAATGACTCCAGAGCACAAGAAAACACGCTTCCAACTAAAGACCTCCTGAGCACAAAAAATTCGCTTCCAACAAAATCACCCTAGAACATAAAAAATTCGCTTTCAAATAAATCACCCGAGAACACAAAAAATTCGCTTCCAAAGAACTGACTCCAGAGCACAGAAAACACGTTTCGAACGAAATGATACCATACTTCAAAAATTTGCTTCCATCGAAATCACCTGAGAATACAAAATATTCTCTTCCAACGAAATTACCCCAGAACACAAAAAAAATTCGCTTCCAAAGAAATCAACCCAGAACACAAAAAATTCACTTCCAAAGAAATCACCCCAGAACACAAAAAATTTGGTTCCAATGAAATAACTGCAGAGCACAGAAAACACGCTTCCAATGAAAGGACCCCAGAAGACAAAAAATTCGCTTCCAAAGAAATCACCATAGAACATAAAAAATTCGCTTTCAACGAAATCACCCGAGAACACAAAAAATTCGCTTCCAACGAAATTACCCTAGAACACAAAAAATTCGCTTGCAACGAAATCTCCTGAGAACACAAATATTTGCTTCAAACGAAATCACCGCGGAGCACAAAAATTTCGCTTCCAATGAAATGACTCCAGAGCACAGAAAACATGCTTCCAACAAAATGACCCCCTACTTCAAAAATTTGCGTCCATCGAAAAAACCAGAGAACACAAAAAATTCGCTTCCAACGAAATCATAACAGAGCACAAAAAATTCGCTTCCAACGAACTGACTCCAGAGCACAGAAAACACGTTTCGAACGAAATGATACCATACTTCAAAAATTTGCTTCCATCGAAATCACCCGAGAATACAAAATATTCTCTTCCAACGAAATTACCCCAGAACACAAAAAAATTCGCTTCCAAAGAAATCAACCCAGAACACAAAAAATTCACTTCCAACGAAATCACCCCAGAACACAAAAAATTTGGTTCCAATGAAATGACTGCAGAGCACTGAAAACACGCTTCCAATGAAAGGACCCCAGAAGACAAAAAAATTCACTTGCAAAGAAATCACCATAGAACATAAAAAATTCGCTTTCAACGAAATCACCCGAGAACATAAAAAATTCGCTTCCAACGAAATTACCCCAGAACACAAAAAATTCGCTTGCAACGAAATCTCCTGAGAACACAAATATTCGCTTCAAACGAAATCACCGCGGAGCACAAAAAATTCGTTTCCAAAGAAATGACTCCAGAGCACAGAAAACATGCTTCCAACGAAATGACCCCCTACTTCAAAAATTTGCATCCATCGAAAAAACCCGAGAACACAAAAAATTCGCTTCCAACCATATTACCCCAGAAGACAAAATATTCTTTTCCAACGAAATCTCCTGAGAACACAAATATTCTCTTCCAAAGATATCATCACAGAGCACAAAATTTCGCTCCCAACGAAATCACCCTAGAACAAAAAAAATCCCTTCCAAAGAAATCACCCCAGAGCAGAAAAAATTTGCTTCCAACGAAATGACTCCAAAGCACAGAAAACACGCTTCCAAAAAAATGAATCCAGAACATAAAAATTATTCCAACGAAATCACCCTAGTACATAAAAAATTCGCTTCCATGGAAATCACCACAGAAAACAAAAAATTCGTTTCCAATGAAATCACCCCAGAGCACAAAGAATTCGCTTCCAATGAAATGAATACAGAGCACAGAAAACAAGCTTCAAATGAAATTACCCCAGAACACAAAAAATTCGCTTCCAACGAAATCACCCTAGAACATAAAAAATTCGCTTCCTTTGAAATCACCACAGAAGATAAAAAATTCGCTTCCAACCAAATCACCCCAGAGCTCAAAAAATTCGCTTTTACGAAATTATCCTAGAACATAAAAAATTCGCTTTCAACGAAATCACCAGAGAACACAAAATATTCGCTTCCAACGAAATCACCCCAGAGCACAAAAAATTCGCTGCCAATGAAATGACTCCAGAGCACAGAAAACACGCTTCCAACGAAATGACCCCATACTTCAAAAATTTGCTTCCATCGAAATCACCCAAAAACACAAAAAATTCGCTTCCAACGAAATTACCCCAGAACACAAAGAATTCGCTTGCAACGAAATCTTCTGAGCACACATATATTCGCTTCCACAGAAATCATCGCAGAGCACCAAAAAATTCGCTTCCAACGAAATCACCCGAGAACACAAAAAATTCCCTTTCAATGAAATCACCTAAGAACACAAATAATTCGCTTGCAATGAAATCTCCTAAGAACACAAATATTCGCTTCAAACGAATTCACCCCAGAGCAAAAAAAATTCCCTTCCAACGAAATTACTCCAGAGCACAGAAAACATGCTTCAAAAGAAATGACCCCATACTTCAAAAATTTACTTCCATCCAAAAAACCGGAGAACACAAAAAATTCGCTTGCAACGAAATCTTCTGAGAACACAAATATTCGCTGCCAACGAAATCACCCGAGAACACAAAAAATTTGCTTGCAACAAAATCTCCTGAGAAGAAAATATTCGCTTCCAACGAAATCACCGCAGAGCAAAGAAATGACTCCAGAGCACAGAAAACACGCGTCCAACGAAATGACCCTCTACTTCAAAAATTTGCTTCCATCGAAAAGACCGTAGTACACAAAAAATTCTCTTTTAAAGATATTACCCCAGAAGACAAAAAAATCTTTTCCAAGGAAATCTCCTGAGAACACCAATATTCACTTCCAAAGATATCATCACAGATCAGAAAAAATTGCTTCCAATTAAATCACCCTAGAACACAAAAATTCCCTTTCTACGAAATCACCCGAGAACACAAAAAATTCGCTTCCAACGAAATCACCACAGAGCAAAAAAATTCGCTTCCAAAGAAAAGACTCCAGAGCACAGAAAATATGATTCCAATGAAATGACCCCATATTTCAAAAATACGCTTCCATCGAAATCCCCAGAGAACACAAAAAATTCGCTTCCAACGAAATCACCGCAGAGCACAAAAAATTCGCTTCCAACGAAATGACTACAGAGCACAGAAAAGAAGCTTCAAATGAAATTACCCCAGAACACAAAAAATTCGCTTCCAACGAAATCACCCTAGAACATAAAAAATTCGCTTCCATCTAAATCAACACAGAAGACAAAAAATTCACTTCCAACCAAATCACCCCAGAGCTCAAAAAATTCGCTTTTACGAAATTACCCTAGAACATAAAAAATTCGCTTTCAACGAAATCACCCGAGAACACAAAATATTCGCTTCCAAAGAAATCACCGCAGAGCCCAAAAAATTAGCTGCCAACGAAAAGTCTTCAGAGTACAGAAAACACGCTTCCAAAGAAATGATCCCATACTTCAAAAATTTGCTTCCATCGAAATCACCCAAGAACACCAAAAATTCGCTTCAAACGAAATTACCCCAGAACACAAAAAATTCGCTTCCAACGACATGAACCCATAACACAAAAAATTTGCTTACATCGAAATCACCCGAGAACAGAAAAAATTCGCTTCCAACGAAATTACCCCAGAGCACAAAACATTCGCTTCCAACGAAATCAACCCAGAATACAAAAAAATTCGCTTCCAAAGGAATAACCCAAGAATATAAAAAATTCGCTTCCAAAGAAATAATCCAAGAATATAAAAAATTCGCTTCGATCAAAATCACCCGAGAACACAAAAAATTCGATTCCAACGAAATTACCCCAGATTAAAAGAAATTCCTTCCAACGAAATCACCCCAGAGCACAAAAAAGTCGTTTCCAACGAAATGACTCCAGAGCACAGAACACACGCTTCCAACGAAATTACCCCGTACTTCAAAAATTTGTTTCCATCGAAATCACCTGAGAACACAAAAAATTCACTTCCAACGAAATCACCCCAGAACACAAAAAATTCGCTTGCAACGAAATCTCCTGAGAACACAAATATTCGCTTCCAACGAAATCACACCAAAGCACAAAAAATTCGCATCCAACAAAATGACTCCAGAGCACAGAAAACACGCTTGCAACGAAAAGACCCCCTACCTCAAAAATTTGCTTCCTTCGAATAAACCGGAGAACACAAAAAATTCTCTTCCAACGAGATTACCCCAGAAGACAAAAAATTCTTTTCCAATGAGATCTCCTGAGAGCACAAATATTCGCTTCCAAAGAAATCATCCCAGAGCACAAAAAAAATTCGCTTCCAACGAAAGCAACCGATAACACAAAAAATTCACGTCCAACGAAATTATCACAGAACAGAAAAAAATTTGCTTCCATCGAAATCACCCCAGAATAAAAAAAATTTGCTTCCAACGAAATGACGCTAGAACACAAAAAATTAGCTTTTTCAACGAAATCACCCGAAAACACAAAATTTCCTTTCAAAGAAATCACCCGAGAACACAAAAAATTCGCTTCCAATGAAATCACCCCAGAACACAAAAAATTTGCTTGCAATGAAATCTCCTGAGAACACAAATATTCGCTTCCAACGAAATCGTCCCAGAGCACAAAAAATTCGCTTCCAACGAAATTACCCTAGAACACAAAAATTCCCTTTCAATGAAATCACCCAAGAACACAAAAAATTCGCTTCCAACGAAAACACCATAGAACAAAAAAAAAAATCGCTTCCATCGAATTCACCACAGAAGACAAAAAATTCTCTTCCAATGATATTACCCCAGAAGACAAAAACTTCTTTTCAAACGAAATCTCGTGAGAACACAAATATTCGCTTCCAAAGATATCATCCCAGAGCACAAAAAATTCCCTTCGAACGAAATCACCCAAGAGCACGAAAAATTCGCTTCCAAAGAAATGACTCCAGAGCACAGAAAACACGCTTCCAATGATATGACCCCCTTTTTCAATAATTTGCTTCCATTGAAAAAACCAGAGAACACAAAAAATTAGCTTCCTTCGAAATTACCCCAGAACACAAAAAATAGGCTTCCAACGAAATGAATCCAGAGCACAGAAAACAAGCTTCCAAAGAAATGATTTCATACTTCAAAAATTTGCTTCCTTTGAAATAATCTGAGAAGACAAAAAATTCGCTTCCAACGAAATTACCTCAGAAGACAAAAATTTCTTTTCCAACGAAATCTCCTGAGGACACAAATATTTGTTTCCAATGAAATCACCCCAGAGCACAAAAAACTCGTTTCCAACGAAATGATTCCAGGGCTCAGAAAACACGCTTCCAACGAAATGACCCCCTACTTCAAAAATTTGCTTCCATCGAGAAGACTGGAGAACACAAATAATTCTCTTCCAACGAGATTACCCCAGAAGACAAAAAATTCTTTTCCAACGAAATCTCCTGAGAACACAAACATTCGTTTCCAAAGAAATTACCCCAGAACACAAAAAATTCGCTTCCAACGAAATTTTCTGAGAACACAAATATTCGCTTCCAACGAAATCACTCCAGAACAAAAAAAAATTCGCTTCCAGCGAAATTACTCCAGAGCACAGAAAACATGCTTTCAACAAAATGATCTCATACTTCAAAAATTTGCTTCCTTTGAAATCACCAGAGAACACAAAAAATTCGCTTCCAGCGAAATTACTCCAGAGCACAGAAAACATGCTTTCAACAAAATGATCTCATACTTCAAAAATTCGCTTCAATCGAAAAAACCAGAGAACACAAAAATAGGCTTCCAACGAAATAACCCCAGAACACAAAAAATTCGCTTGCAACGAAGTCTCCTGAGAACACAAATATTCGCTTCCAAAGCAATCACCCCAGAGCACAAAAAATTCACTTTCAAAGAAATCACCCGAGAACACAAAAAATTCGCTTCCAACGAAATCACACCAGAACACAAAAAATTCGCTTGCAATGAAATCTCCAGAGAACACAAATATTCGCTTCCAACGAAATCGTCCCAGAGCACAAAAGATTCGCTTCCAACGAAATCACCCTAGAACACAAAAATTCCCTTTCAATGAAATCACCCGAGAACACAAAAAATTCGCTTCCTATGAAATCACCCCAGAACACAAAAAGTTCCCTTCCAACGAAAAGACTCCAGAGCACAGAAAATAAGCTTCCAACGAAATGATCCCCTACTTAAAAAATTTGCTTCCATCGAAAAACCGGAGATCATAAAAAATTCGCTTCCAAAGAAATTACCCCAGAACACAAAAAATTCGCTTGCAACGAAATTTTCTGAGAACACAAATATTCGCTTCCAACGAAATCACCCCAGAACAAAAAAATTCGCTTGCAACGAAATTTTCTGAGAACACAAATATTCGCTTCCAACGAAATCACCCCAGAACACAAAAAATTCGCTTCCAACGAAATTACTCCAGAGCACAGAATACATGCTTTCAACAAAATGATCTCATACTTCAAAAATTTGCTTCCATCGAAATCACCAGAGAACACAAAAAATTCGCTACCAACGAAATGACTCCAGAGCACAGACAACACGCTTCAAACGAAATTACCCCCTACTTAAAAAATTCGCTTCCATCGATAAAACTGGAGAACACAAAAATACGCTTCCAAAAATTACCCCAGAACACAAAAAATTCGCTTGCAACGAAATCTCCTGAGAACACAAATATTCGCTTCCAAAGAAATCACCGCAGAGCACAAAAAATTCGCTTTCAACGAAATCTCCTGAGAACACAAATATTCGCTTCCAAAGAAATCGTCCCAGAGCACAAAAGATTCGCTTCCAACGAAATCACCCTAAAACGCAAAAATTCCCTTTCAATGAAATCACCCGAGAACACAAAAAATTCGCTTCCTACGAAATCACCCCAGAACACAAATGTTCCCTTCCAACGAAAGGACTCCAGAGCACAGAAAACACGATTCCAACGAAATGTCCCCCTATTTCATATATTTGCTTCCATCGAAATCACCCAAGAACACAAAAAATTCACTTCCAACGAAATTACCCCAGAAGACAAAAATTTCTTTTCAAACGAAACTTCCTGAGAACACAAATATTCGCTTCCAACGAACTCACCCCAGAGCACAAAAAACTTGCTTCCAAAGAAATCACCCTAGAATAAAAAGATTCGATTTCAACGATATCACCTGAGAACACAAAAAATTCGCTTCCAATGAAATTACCCCAGAACACAAAAAATTCGCCTGCAACGAAATCTTCTGAGAACACATATAATCGCTTCCAACGAAATCACCCCAGAACACAAAAAATTCGCTTCCAATGAAATGACTACAGATCACAGAAAACACGCTTCCAATGAAATGACCCCCTATTTCAATAATTTGCTTCCATTGAAAAAACCGGAGAACACAAAAAATTAGCTTCCAACGAAATTACCCCAGAACACAAAAAATTCGCTTGCAACGAAATTTTCTGAGAACACAAATATTCGCTTCCAACGAAATCACTCCAGAACAAAAAAAATTCGCTTCCAGCGAAATTACTCCAGAGCACAGAAAAGATGCTTTCAACAAAATGATCTCATACTTCAAAAATTTGCTTCCATCGAAATCACCAGAGAACACAAAAAATTCGCTTCCAATGAAATGACTCCAGAGCACAGAAAACACGCTTCCAACGAAATGACCCCCTACTTAAAAAATTCGCTTCCATCGAAAAAACCGGAGAACACAAAAATACGCTTCCAACGAAATTACCCCAGAACACAAAAAATTCGCTTGCAACGAAATCTCCTGAGAACACAAATATTCGCTTCCAAAGCAATCACCCCAGAGCACAAAAAATTCGCTTGCAACGAAATCTTCTGAGAACACATATATTCGCTTCCAACGAAATCACCCCAGAACACAAAAAATTCGCTTCCAATGAAATGACTCCAGATCACAGAAAACACGCTTCCAATGAAATGACCCCCTATTTCAATAATTTGCTTCCATTGACAAAACAAGAGAACACAAAAAATTAGCTTCCATCGAAATTACCCCAGAACACAAAAAATAGGCTTCCAACGAAATGAATCCAGAGCACAGAAAACAAGCTTCCAACGAAATGATCCCATACTTCAAAAATTTGCTTCCATTGAAATAATCTGAGAACACAAAAAATTCGCTTCCAACGAAATTACCTCAGAAGACAAAAATTTCTTTTCCAACGAAATCTCCTGAGGACACAAATATTTGTTTCCAATGAAATCACCCCAGAGCACAAAAAACTCGTTTCCAACGAAATGATTCCAGGGCTCAGAAAACACGCTTCCAACGAAATGACCCCCTACTTCAAAAATTTGCTTCCATCGAATAAACCGGAGAACACAAAAAATTCTCTTCCAACGAGATTACCCCAGAAGACAAATAATTCTTTTCCAACGAAATCTCCTGAGAACACAAACATTCGTTTCCAAAGAAACCATCCCAGAGCACAAAAAAATTCGCTTCCAACGAAAGCCCCCGATAACACAAAAAATTCAAGTCCAAAGAAATTATCACAGAACAGAAAAAAATTTGCTTCCATCGAAATCACCCCAGAATAAAAAAAAATTGCTTCCAACGAAATCACGCTACAACACAAAAAATTAGCTCTTTCAACGAAATCACCCGAAAACACAAAATTTCCTTTCAAAGAAATCACAAGAGAACACAAAAATTCGCTTCCAACGAAATCACCCCAGAGTACAAAAAATTCGCTTCCAACGAAATGACTAAAGGGCACAGAAAACACGCTTCCAACGAAATGACCCCTTACTTCAAAAATTTGCTTCCATCAAAAAAACGAGAGAACACAAAAAATTCTCTTCCAATGATATTACCCCAGAAGACAAAAAATTCTTTTCCAACGAAAACTCCTGAGAACACAAATATTTGCTTCCAAAGATATCATCCCAGAGCACAAAAAATTCGCTTCCAACGAAATAACCCTATAACACAAAAATTCCCTTTCAACGAAATCAACCGAGAACACAAAAATTTCGCTTCCAACAAAATCACCACAGAGCACAAAAAATTCGCTTCCAACGAAATCAACCTAGAACAAAAAAATACGCTTCCATCGAAATCACCACAGAAGACAAAAAATTCGCTTCCAACCAAATCACCCCAGAGCAGAAAAAATTCACTTCCAACGAAATCACCCGAGAACACAAAAAATTCGTTTCCAACGATATGACCCCATACTTCAAAAATTTGCTTCCATCAAAATCACCCGAGAACAGAAAAAATTCGCTTCCAACGAAATCACCCCACAGCACAAAAAATTCGCTTCCAACGAAATGAATCCAGAGTACAGAAAACCCGCTTACAACGAAATGACCACCACTTCAAAAAATTTTTTCCATCGAAATCAACCCAGAACACAAAAAATTCGCTTCCAACGAATTTATCCCAGAACACAAAAAATTCTTTTCCAATGAAATCTCCTGAGAGCACAAATATTCGCTTCCAAAAATATCATCCCAGAGCATAAAAAATTCGCTTCCAACGAAATCACCGTAGAACATAAAATATTCGCTTCCATTGAAATCACCACAGAAGACAAAAAATTCGCTTCCAACCAAATCACCCCAGAGCAAAAAAATTCGCTGCCAACGAAATGACTCCAGAGCACAGAAAACACAGTTCCAACGAAATGACCGCCTACTTAAAAAATTTGCTTCCATCGAAAAACCCGTAGAATACAAAAAATTCGCTTCCAACGAAATTGACCCAAAACACAAAAAAATTGCTTCCAACGAAATCTCCTGGGAACACAAATATTCGCTTCCAAAGAAATCATTCCAAAACACAAAAAATTCCCTTTCAACGAAATCACTCGAGAACACAAAAAATTCACGTCCAACGAAATTACCACAGAACAGAAAATATTTGCTTCCATCGAAATAACCCCAGAACACAAAAAATTCGCTTCCAACGAAATCACGCTAGAACACAAAAAAATTAGCTTAAAATGAAATCACCCCAGAGCACAAAAAATTCCCTTCCAAGGAAATGACTCCAGAGCACATGAACCATGATTCCAACGAAATGACCCTCTACTTAAAAAATTTGCTGCCATCGAAAAACCGGAGAACATAAAAAATTCGCTTCCAAAGAAATTACCCCAGAACACAAAAAATTCGCTTGCAACGAAATTTTCTGAGAACACACATATTCGCTTTCAACGAAAGCACACCAGAACACAAAAAATTCGCTTCCAACAAAATGACTCCAGGGCACAGAAAACACGCTTACAATGAATTGACCCCATATTTGAAAAATTTGCTTCCATCGAAATCACCCGAGAACACAAAAAATTCGCTTCCAATGAAATTACCCCAGAACAGAATGAATTCGCTTCCAACGAAATCTCCTGGGAACACAAATATTCGCTTCCAAAGAAATCATCCTAGAGCACAAAAAAATTCGCTTCCCACGAAATCACACTAGAACACAAAAATTAGCTTTCAATGAAATCACCCGAGAACACAAAAAATTGGCTTCCAACAAAATCCCCCCAGAGCACAAAAAATTCCCTTCCAACGAAATGACTCCAGAGCACAGAAAACACGATCCCAACAAAATGACCCCCTACTTCAAAAATTTGCTTCGATCGAAAAACCAGAGAACATAAAAAAGTTGCTTCCAAAGAAATAACCCCAGGACATTAAAAATTTACTTGCAACGAAATTTCCTGAGAACACAAATATTCGCTTCCAACGAAATCACCCCAGAACACAAAAACTTCGCTTCCAACGAAATTACTCCTGAGCACAGAAAACACGCTTCCAACGAAATAATCCCTTACTTCAAAAATTTGCTACCATCGATATCACCCGAGAACACAAAAAATTCGCTTCCAACGAAATGACTCCAGAGCACAGAAAACACACTTCCAACGAAATGACCCCCTACTTAAAAAATTCGCTTCCATCGAAAAAACCGGAGAACACAAAAATAAGCTTCCAACGAAATTACCCCAGAACACAAAAATTCACTTTCAACGAAATCACCCGAGAACACAAAAAATTTGCTTCCAACGAAATCACCCCAGAGCACAAAAAATCGCTTCCAACGAAAACACCCTAGAAGATAAAAATTCGCTTCCATCGAAATCACTACAGAAGCCAAAAAACTCGCTTCCAACCAAATCACCCCAGAGCAGAAAAATATTCACTTCCAACGAAATCACCCTAGAACACAAAAAATTCGCTTCCAACAAAATCACCCCAGGGCACGAAAAATTCGCTTCCAAAGAAATCACTCCTGAGCACAGAAAACACGCTTCCAACGATATGACCCCATACTTCAAAAATTTGCTTCCATCGAAATCACCTGAGAACACAAAAAATTCTCTTTCAAAGATATTACCCCAGAAGACAAAAAATTCTGAGAACACAAATATTCTCTTCCAAAGATATCCTCCTAGAGCACAAAAAATTCGCTTCCAACAATAACACGCCAGAGCACAAAAAATTCGCTTCGAACGAAATGACTCCAGAGCACAGAAAACACGCTTCCAACAAAATGACCCCCTATTTCAAAAATTTGCTTCCATCGAAATCAACCGAGAACACAAAAAATTCTCTTCCAACGATATTACCCCAGAAGACAAAAAATTATTTTCCAACAAAATCTCCTGAGAGCACAAATATTTGCTTCCAAAGATATCATTCAAGAGCAAAAAAATTCGCTTTGAACGAAATCACCCTAGAGTACGAAAAATTCACTTCCAAAGAAATGACTCCAGAGCACCAAAAACATGCTTCCAACGATATGACCACATATTTCAAAAATTTGCTTCCATCGAAATCACCCGAGAATACAAAAATTTCGCTTCCAACGAAATTACCCAGAACACAAAAAATCGCTTCCGACGAAATTTCCTGGGAACACAATATCTGCTTCCAAAGGAATCATCACAGAGCACAAAAAAATTCGCTTCCAACGAAATCACCATAGAACACAAAATATTCCCTTTCAACGAAATCACCCGAGAACACAAAAAATTCACGTCCAACGAAATTACCACAGAACAGAAATAATTTGCTTCCATCGAAATCACCCCAGAACACAAAAAATTCGCTTCTAATGAAATCACGCTAGAACACAAAAATTAGCTTTCAAAGAAATCACCCGAGAATACAAAAAATAGGCTTCCAACGAAATCACCCCAGCCACGAAAAATTCCCTTCCAACGAAATGACTCCAGAGCACAGAAAACACGATTCCAACGAAATGACCCCCTACTTCAAAAACTTGCTTCCATCGAAAAACCGGAGAATATAAAAAATTCGCTTCCAACGAAATAACCCCAGAACACAAAAAATTTGCTTGCAACGAAATTACCCCAGAGCACAAAAAATTAGCTTCCAACGAAATTACCCCAGAGCACAGAAAACATGCTTCCAACGAAATGAACCCTTACTTCAAAAATTTGCTTCCATCGAAATCACCCGAGAACACAAAAAATTCGCTTCCAACGAAATGACTCCAGAGCACAGAAAACACACTTCCAACGAAATGACCCCCTACTTAAAAAATTCGCTTCCATCGAAAAAACCGGAGAACACAAATATATGCTTCCAACGAAATTACCCCAGAACACAAAAATTCCCTTTAAACGAAATCACACGAGAACAGAAAAAATTCGCTTCCAACTAAATCACCCCAGAGCACAAAAAATTCGCTTCCAACGAAATCACCCTAGAACATAAAAAATTCGCTTCCATCGAAATCACCACAGAAGACAAAAAATTCGCTTCCAACCAAATCACCCCAGAGCAGAAAAAACTTCACTTCCAAGGAAATCACCCTAGAACACAAAAAATTCCCTTTCAAATAAATCACCAAAGAACACAAAAAATACACGTCCAATGAAATTCCCACAGAACAGAAAAAATTTGCTTCCAACGAAATCAACCCAGAACACAAAAACTTCGCTTCCAACGAAACAACGCTAAAACACAAAAAATTAGCTTTCAAAGAAATCACCCGAGAAGACAAAAAATTGGCTTCCAACGAAATCACCCCAGAGCAAAAAAAATTCACTTCCGATGAAATGACTCCACAGCACAGACAACATGCTTCCAATGAAATGACCCTAGAACACAAAAAAAATTGCTTCCAATGAAATCACCCTAGAACATAAAAAATTCCTTTTCAACGAAATCACACGAGAACACAAAAAATTCGCTTCCAACGAAATTACCCAACAACACAACAAATTCGCTTGTAATGAAATCTCCCGAGAACACAAATATTCAATTCCAAGGAAATCACCCCAGAGCACAAAAAATTCACTTCCAAAGAAATGACTCCAGATCATAGAAAACACGCTTCCAACGAAATGACCTCGTACTTCAAAAATTTGCTACCATCGAAATCACCCCAGAACACAAAAAATTCGCTTCCAACAAAATCACTCCAGAACACAAAAAAATTCGCTTCCATGAAATCACCCCAGAACACAAAAAATTCGCTTCCAACGAAATGATTCCAGAGCACAGAAAACACACTTCCAATGAAATGACCCCCTGCTTCAAAAATTTGCTTCCATCGAAAAAACCGGAGAAAACAAAATATTCGCTTCCAACGAAATTACCCGAGAACACAAAAAAATTCGCTTGCAACGAAATCTTCTGAGAACACGAATATTCGCTTCCAACGAAATCTCCCCAGAACACAAAAAATTTGCTTCCAACGAAATTGCTCCAGAGCACAGAAAACACGCTTCCAATGAAATGATCCCTTACTTCAAAAATTTGCTTCAATCGAAATCACCCGAGAACACAAAAAATTCGATTCCAACCATAGCACCCCAGAGCACAAAAAATTTGCTTCCAACGAAATGACTCCAGAGCACAGAAAACACGCATACAAAGAAATGACCCCCTACATCAAAAATTTGCTTACATCGAAAAAACCGAACAACATAAAAAATTCTCTTCCAATGATATTACCCCAGAGGACAAAAAAATTCTTTTCCAACGAAATCTCCTGAGAACAAAAAAATCGCTTACAACGAAATCTCCTGGGAACACAAATATTCGCTTCCAAAGAAATCATCCCAGAGCACAAAAAATTCCCTTTCAATGAAATCACCTGAGAACACAAAAAATTCACGTCCAACGAAATTACCACAGAAGAGAAAATATTTGCTTCCATCGAAATAACCCCACAACACAAAAAATTCGCTTCCAACGAAATCACGCTAGAACCCCAAAAAATTCGCTTTCAATGAAATCACCCCAGAGCACAAAAAATTCCCTTCCAAGGAAATGACTCCAGAGCACATAAAACACGATTCCAACGAAATGACCCCCTACTTAAAAAATTTGCTGCCATCGAAAAACCGGAGAACATAAAAAATTCACTTCCAACAAAATTACCACAGAACACAAAAAATTCACTTGCAACGAAATTTTCTGAGAAAACAAATATTCGCTTCCAACGAAATCACCCCAGAACACAAAAAAATCCCTTCCAACGAAATGACTCCAGAGCACAGAAAACACGCTTCCAATGAAATGACCCCCTACTTAAAAAAATTCCCTTCCATCAAAAAAAACGAAGAACACAAAAATACGCTTCCAACGAAATTACCCCAGAACACAAAAAATTCGCTTGCAACGAAATCTCCTGAGAACACAAATATTTGCTTCCAACGAAATCACCCCAGAGCACAAAAAATTCGCTACCAAAGAAATGACTCCAGAGCACAGAAAACACGCTTCCAACGAAATGACCCTCTACTTAAAAAATTTGCTTCCATCGAAAAAACCGGAGAACACAAAAAATTCGCTTACAAAGAATTACCGCAGAACCCAAAATTTCGCTTGCAATGAAATGTCCTGAGAACTCAAATATTAGCTTCCAAAGAAATCACCCCAGAGCACAAAAATTTGCTTCCAAAGAAATGACTCCAAAGCATAGAAAACATGCTTCCAGGGAAATGACCCCATATTTCAAAAATTTGCTTCCATCGAAATCACTTGAGAATACAAAAAATTAGCTTCCAACGAAATTACCCCAGAACAAAATAAATTCGCTTGCAACGAAATCTCCTGAGAACACAGATATTCGCTTCCAAAGAAATCATCCCTGAGCAAAAAAAAGTTCGCTTCCAACGAAATCACCCTAGAACACAAAAAATTCCCTTTCGATGAAATCACCCGAGAACAAAAAAATTCATTTCCAACGAAATCACCCTAGAACACAAAAAATTTCCTTTCAACGAAATCACACTAGAACACAAAAAATTCGCTTCCAACGAAATCACCCCAAAGCACAAAAAATTCCCTTCCAAAGATCTGACTCCAGAGCACAGAAAACAAGCTTCCAACGAAAAGTCCCCCTATTTCAAAAATTTGCTTCCATCGAAATGACCCCAGAACACAAAAAATTCGCTTCCAACGAAATTACACCAGAACACAAAAAATTTGCTTCCAACGAAATCACCCCAGAAAACAAAAAATTCGCTTCCAATGAAATGACTCCAGAGCACAGAAAACACGCTTCCAACGAAATGACCCCCTGCTTCAAAAATTTGCTTCCATCAAAAAAACCGAAGAAAACAAAAAATTCGCTTGCAACGAAATCATCTTAGAACACAAATATTCGCTTCCAACAAAATGACTCCAGAGCATAGAAAACACGCTTCGAACGAAATGATACCATACTTCAAAAATTTGCTTCCATTGAAATGACCCGAGAACACAAAAAATTCACTTCCAACGAAATTACCCCAGAACACAAAAAATTTACATTCAACGAAATGACCCCAGAACACAAAAAATTGCTTCCAACGAAATTACCACAGAACACAAAAAATTTGCTTCCATGAAATCACCCCAAAACACAAAAAATTCGCTTCCAACGAAATGACTCCAGAGCATAGAAAACACACTTCCAACGAAATGACCCCATATTTCAAAAATTTGCTTCCATTGAAAAAACCGGAGAAAACAAAAAATTCGCTTCCAACGAAATCTTCTGAGAACACGAATAATCGCTTCCAACGAAATCACCCCAGAACACAAAAAATTTGCTTTTAAACGGAATGACTCCAGAGCACAGAATACACGCTCCCAAAGAAATGATCCCATACTTCAAAAATTTGCTTCCATTGAAATCACCCGGGAACACAAAAAATTTGCTTCCAACGAAATGACCCCAGAACACCAAAAATTCCCTTTCAACGAAATCACAGGAGAACACAAAAAATTCACTTCCAACGAAATCACCACAGAGTACAAAAAATTCCCTTCCAACAAAATGACTCCATAGCACAGAAAACACGATTCCAACGAAATGTCCCGAGAACACAAAAAATTCCCTTTCAACGAAATCACCCTAGAACACAAAAAATTCCCTTTCAACGAAATCACCCTAGAACACAAAAAATTCACTTACGACGAAATCACCCGAGAACACAAAAAATTCATGTCCAACTAAATCACCCTAGAACACAAAAAATTCCCTTTCAACGAAATCACACTAGAACACAAAAAATTCGCTTCCAACGAAATCACCCCAAAGCACAAAAAATTCCCTTCCAAAGATCTGACTCCAAAGCACAGAAAACAAGCTTCCAACGAAAAGTCCCCCTATTTCAAAAATTTGCTTCCATCGAAATGACCCCAGAACACAAAAAATTGGCTTCCAACGAAATTACACCAGAACACAAAAAATTTGCTTCCAACGAAATCACCCCAGAAAACAAAAAATTCGCTTCCAACGAAATGACTCCAGAGCACAGAAAACATGCTTCCAACGAAATGACCCCCTGCTTCAAAAATTTGCTTCCATCAAAAAAACCGAAGAAAACAAAAAATTCAGGTCCAACAAAATTACCACAGAACAGAAAAAATTTGCTTCCATCGAAATCACCACAGAGCACAAAAAATTTGCTTCCAACAAAATCACCCTAGAACACAAAAAATTCCCTTTCAACGAAATCACACTAGAACACAAAAAATTTGCTTCCAAAGAAATCAGCCCAAAGCACAAAAAATTCCGTTCCAATGAAATTACTCCAAAGCATAGAAAACAAGCTTCCAGCGAAATGACCCCCTACTTCAAAAATTTGCTTCCATCGAAAAAACCTGAGAACACAAAAAATTCGCTTGCAACGAAATCATCTTAGAACACAAATATTCGCTTCCAACAAAATGACTCCAGAGCATAGAAAACACGCTTCGAACGAAATGATACCATACTTCAAAAATTTGCTTCCATTGAAATGACCCGAGAACACAAAAAATTCACTTCCAACGAAATTACCCCAGAACACAAAAAATTTACATCCAACGAAATGACCCCAGAACACAAAAAATTGCTTCCAACGAAATTACCACAGAACACAAAAAATTTGCTTCCATGAAATCACCCCAAAACACAAAAAATTCGCTGCCAACGAAATGACTCCAGAGCATAGAAAACACACTTCCAACGAAATGACCCCATATTTCAAAAATTTGCATCCATTGAAAAAACCGGAGAAAACAAAAAATTCGCTTCCAACGAAAACTTCTGAGAACACGAATATTCGCTTCCAACAAAATCACCCCAGAACACAAAAAATTTGCTTTTAAACGGAATAACTCCAGAGCACAGAATACACGCTCCCAAAGAAATGATCCCATACTTCAAAAATTTGCTTCCATTGAAATCACCCGGGAACACAAAAAATTTGCTTCTAACGAAATCACCCCAGAACACAAAAAATTAGTTTCCAACATAATGACTCCAGAACAGAGAAAACACGGTTCCAACGAAATGACCCCATATTTCAAAAATTTGCTTCCATCGAAATCACCCGAAAACACAAAAAATTCGCTTCCAACGAAATTACCCCAGAACACAATAAATTCGCTTAAAACAATCTCTCCTGAGAACACAAATATTTGCTTCCAAAGAAATCATCCCAGAGCACAAAAAAATTCGCTTCCAACGAAATCACCCTGGAACACAAAAATTCCCTTTCGACAAAATCACCTGAGAACACAAAAAATTAGCTTCCAACGAAATCACAGCAGAACACAAAAAATTCGCTTCCAATCAAATGACTCTAGAGCCCAGAAAACAGGCTTCCAACGAAATGACCCCAGAACACCAAAAATTCCCTTTCAACGAAATCACAGGAGAACACAAAAAATTGACTTCCAACGAAATCACCACAGAGTACAAAAAATTCCCTTCCAACAAAATGACTCCATAGCACAGAAAACACGATTCCAACGAAATGACCCGAGAACACAAAAAATTCCCTTCCAAGGAAATGACTCCAGAGCACAGAAAACAAGCTTCCAACGAAATGTCCCCCTACTTCAAAAATTTGCTTCCTTCGAAATCCCCCGAGAAGACAAAAAATTCGCTTCCTACGAAATTACCCCAGAACACAAAAAATTTGCTCCCAACGAAATCACACCAGAACACAAAAAATTCTCTTCCAACAAAATGACCCCAGAGACAAAAAAATCGCTTCTATCGAAATTACCCCAGAACTCACAAAATTCGCTTCCAACGAAATCACTCCAGAGCACCAAAAATTCTCTTCCAACCAAGTGACTCCAGAGCACAGAAAACACGCTCCCAACGAAATGATCCCATACTTCAAAAATTTTCTTCCATCGAAATCACCCGAGAAAACAAAAAATTCGCTTCCAACGAAATTACGCCAGAACACAAAAAATTTGCTTGCAACACAATCTTCTGAGAACAATATATTCTCTTCCAACCAAATTACCCCAGAACACAAAAAATTAGCTTCCAACATAATGACTCCAGAGCAGAGAAAACACGGTTCCAACGAAATGACCCCATATTTCAAAAACTTGCTTACATAGAAATCACCCGAAAACACAAAAAATTCACTTCCAACGAAATTACCCCAGAACACAATAAATTTGCTTCCAACGATACCTCCTAAGAACACAAATATTTGCTTCCAAGGAAATCATCCCAGAGCACAAAAAAAAATCGCTTCCAATGAAATCACCCTGGAACACAAAAAATTCCCTTTCAACCAAATCACCCGAGAACACAAAAAATTCACGTCCAACGAAATTACCACAGAACAGAAAAATTTTGCTTCCATCAAAATCACCCCTGAACACAAAAAATTCGCTGCCAACGAAATCACCCTAGAACATAAAAAATTAGCTTTAAAAGAAATCACCTGAGAACACAAAAAATTCGCTTCCAATGAAATCACAACAGAGCACAAAAAATTCGCTTCCAACGAACTGACTCCAGAGCACAGAAAACACGCTTCCGACGAAATGACCCCAGAACAAAAAAAATTCGCTTCCAACGAAATCACCGAGAACACGAAAAATTCCCTTTAAACGAAATCATCTGAGAACACAAAAAATTTGCTTCCAACGAAATCACCCCAGAGCACAAAAAATTCCCTTCCAATGAAATGACTACAGAGCACTCCAGAAAACACGCTTCCAATGAAATGACCCCCTACTTCAAAAATTTGCTTCCATCGAAAAACCGAAGAACACAATAAATTCGCTTCCAACGATACCTCCTAAGAACACAAATATTTGCTTCCAAGGAAATCATCCCAGGGCACAAAAAAAATCGCTTCCAATGAAATCACCCTGGAACACAAAACATTCCCTTTCAACCAAATCACCCGAGAACACAAAAAATTCACATCCAACGAAATTACCACGGAATAGAAAAAATTTGCTTCCATCGAAATCACCCCTGAACACAAAAATTTCGCTTCCAACGAAATCACCCTAGAACACAAAAAATTAGCTTTAAAGGAAATCACATGAGAACACAAAAATTTCGCTTTCAACGAAATTACCCCAGAACACAAAATATTCGCTTCCAACGAAATCTCCTGAGAACACAAATATTCGCTTCGAAAGAAATCATCCCAGAGCACAAAAAAAATTCGCTTCCAACGAAATCACCCTAGAACATAAAAATAATTCCCTTTCAAAGAAATCACCCGAGAACACAAAAAATTCGCTTCCAACGAAATCAACCCAGAGCACAAAAAATTCGCTTCCAACGAAATGACTCCAGAGCACTGAAAACACGCTTCCAACGAAATGACCTCCTACTTCAAAAATTTACTTCCATCGAAAAAACCGGAGAACAGAAAAAATTCGATTGCAATGAAGTCTTCTGAGAACACAAATATTCACTTCCAACGAAATCTCCCCAGAACACAAAAAATTCGCTTCCAACGAAATGACTCCAGAGCACAGAAAAACGCTTCGAACGAAATAATACCATACTTCAAAAATTTGTTTCCATTGAAATCACCCGAGAACAAAAAATATTCGCTTCCAACGAAATCACCCCAGAACACAAAAAATTGGCTTCCAACGAAATTACCCCAGAACACAATAAATTCGCTTAAAACAATCTCTCCTGAGAACACAAATATTTGCTTCCAAAGAAATCATCCCAGAGCACAAAAAAATTCGCTTCCAACGAAATCACCCTGGAACACAAAAATTCCCTTTCGACAAAATCACCCGAGAACACAAAAAATTAGCTTCCAACGAAATCACAGCAGAACACAAAAAATTCGCTTCCAATCAAATGACTCTAGAGCCCAGAAAACAGGCTTCCAACAAAATGACCCCAGAACACCAAAAATTCCCTTTCAACGAAATCACAGGAGAACACAAAAAATTGACTTCCAACGAAATCACCACAGAGTACAAAAAATTCCCTTCCAACAAAATGACTCCATAGCACAGAAAACACGATTCCAACGAAATGACCCGAGAACACAAAAAATTCCCTTCCAAGGAAATGACTCCAGAGCACAGAAAACAAGCTTCCAACGAAATGTCCCCCTACTTCAAAAATTTGCTTCCTTCGAAATCCCCCGAGAAGACAAAAAATTCGCTTCCTACGAAATTACCCCAGAACACAAAAAATTTGCTCCCAACGAAATCACACCAGAACACAAAAAATTCTCTTCCAACAAAATGACCCCAGAGACAAAAAAATCGCTTCTATCGAAATTACCCCAGAACTCACAAAATTCGCTTCCAACGAAATCACTCCAGAGCACCAAAAATTCTCTTCCAACCAAGTGACTCCAGAGCACAGAAAACACGCTCCCAACGAAATGATCCCATACTTCAAAAATTTTCTTCCATCGAAATCACCCGAGAAAACAAAAAATTCGCTTCCAACGAAATTACGCCAGAACACAAAAAATTTGCTTGCAACACAATCTTCTGAGAACAATATATTCTCTTCCAACCAAATTACCCCAGAACACAAAAAATTAGCTTCCAACATAATGACTCCAGAGCAGAGAAAACACGGTTCCAACGAAATGACCCCATATTTCAAAAACTTGCTTACATAGAAATCACCCGAAAACACAAAAAATTCACTTCCAACGAAATTACCCCAGAACACAATAAATTTGCTTCCAACGATACCTCCTAAGAACACAAATATTTGCTTCCAAGGAAATCATCCCAGAGCACAAAAAAAAATCGCTTCCAATGAAATCACCCTGGAACACAAAAAATTCCCTTTCAACCAAATCACCCGAGAACACAAAAAATTCACGTCCAACGAAATTACCACAGAACAGAAAAATTTTGCTTCCATCAAAATCACCCCTGAACACAAAAAATTCGCTGCCAACGAAATCACCCTAGAACATAAAAAATTAGCTTTAAAAGAAATCACCTGAGAACACAAAAAATTCGCTTCCAATGAAATCACAACAGAGCACAAAAAATTCGCTTCCAACGAACTGACTCCAGAGCACAGAAAACACGCTTCCGACGAAATGACCCCAGAACAAAAAAAATTCGCTTCCAACGAAATCACCGAGAACACGAAAAATTCCCTTTAAACGAAATCATCTGAGAACACAAAAAATTTGCTTCCAACGAAATCACCCCAGAGCACAAAAAATTCCCTTCCAATGAAATGACTACAGAGCACTCCAGAAAACACGCTTCCAATGAAATGACCCCCTACTTCAAAAATTTGCTTCCATCGAAAAACCGAAGAACACAATAAATTCGCTTCCAACGATACCTCCTAAGAACACAAATATTTGCTTCCAAGGAAATCATCCCAGGGCACAAAAAAAATCGCTTCCAATGAAATCACCCTGGAACACAAAACATTCCCTTTCAACCAAATCACCCGAGAACACAAAAAATTCACATCCAACGAAATTACCACGGAATAGAAAAAATTTGCTTCCATCGAAATCACCCCTGAACACAAAAATTTCGCTTCCAACGAAATCACCCTAGAACACAAAAAATTAGCTTTAAAGGAAATCACATGAGAACACAAAAATTTCGCTTTCAACGAAATTACCCCAGAACACAAAATATTCGCTTCCAACGAAATCTCCTGAGAACACAAATATTCGCTTCGAAAGAAATCATCCCAGAGCACAAAAAAAATTCGCTTCCAACGAAATCACCCTAGAACATAAAAATAATTCCCTTTCAAAGAAATCACCCGAGAACACAAAAAATTCGCTTCCAACGAAATCAACCCAGAGCACAAAAAATTCGCTTCCAACGAAATGACTCCAGAGCACTGAAAACACGCTTCCAACGAAATGACCTCCTACTTCAAAAATTTACTTCCATCGAAAAAACCGGAGAACAGAAAAAATTCGATTGCAATGAAGTCTTCTGAGAACACAAATATTCACTTCCAACGAAATCTCCCCAGAACACAAAAAATTCGCTTCCAACGAAATGACTCCAGAGCACAGAAAAACGCTTCGAACGAAATAATACCATACTTCAAAAATTTGTTTCCATTGAAATCACCCGAGAACAAAAAATATTCGCTTCCAACGAAATTACCCCAGAACACAAAAAATTGGCTTCCAACGAAATTACCCCAGAACACAAAAAATTCGCTTGCAAGGAAATCTTCTGAGAACACAAATACTTGCTTCCAAAGAAATCATCCCAGAGCACAAAAAAATTCGCTTCCAAGGAAATTACCCCAGAACACAAGAAAATCGCTTCCAACGAAATTACCTGAGAACACAAAAATTTCGCTTCCAACAAAATCACCCCAGAGCACAAAAAATTCGATTCCAACGAAATGACTCCAGAGCACAGAAAACACGCTTCCGAGGAAATGATCCAATACTTCAAAAATTGGCTTCCATCGAAATCACCCGAGAACACAAAAAATTCACTTCCAACGAAATTATCCCTGAACACAAAAAATGCGCCTCCAACGAAATCACCCCAGAGCACAAAAATTTTGCTTCCAACAAAGTGACTCCAGAGCACAGAAAACACGCTTCCAACGAAATGACTCTGTACTTCAAAAATTTGCTTCCATCGAAAAATCCTGAGAACACAAAAACTTCTCTTCCAACGAAATTACCCTAGAACATAAAAATTTCTCTTTCAAAGAAATTACCCAAGATCACAAAAATTCGCTTGCAATGAAATCTTCTGAGAACACATATATTCGCTTCCAACCAAATCACCCCAGAACAAAAAAAAATTCGCTTCCAAAGAAATGCCTCTAGAGCACAGAAAACACTCTTCCAACGAAATGACCCCATATTTCAAAAATTTGCTTCCATTGAAATAATATAAGAGCACAGAAAATTCTCTTCCAAAGATATTACCCAAGAAGACAAAAAATTCTTTTCCCACGAAATCACCAAAGAACACAAAAAATTCGCTTCCAATGAAATCACCCTAGAACACAAAATATTCTCTTTTAAAGAAATCACCCGAGAACACAAAAAAAAGTGCTTCCAACGAAATCACCCCTGAGAACCAAAAATTCCCTTCCAACGAAGTGACTCCAGAGCACAGAAAACAGGCTTCCAATGAAATGACCCCCTACTTCAAAAATTTGCTTCCATCAAAGAAAAAGGAGAACACAAAAAATTCACTTCCAACGATATTACCCCAGAAGAAAAAATTCTTTTCCAACGAAATCTCCTGAGAACACAAATATTCCCTTCCAAAGATATCATCCCAGAGCACAAAAAATTCGCTTCCAACGAAATCATCCTAAAACATAAAAAATTCGCTTCCATCGAAATCACCACAGAAGACAAAAATTTCACTTCCAACAAAATCACTCCAGAGCACCAAAAATTCGCTTCCATCGAATTGACTCCAGAGCACAGAAAACACGCTTCCAACGAAATGACTCCCTACTTCAAAAATTTGCTTCCATCGAAAAATCCTGAGAGCACAAAAATTTCTATTCCAACGATATTACCCCAGAACACAAAAAATTAGCTTCCAACGAAATCACCTGAGAACAAAAATATTCGATTCCAAAGAAAACATTCAAGAGCAAAAAAAATTCGCTTCCAAAGAAATCACCCTCGAACACAAAAAATTCCCTTTCAACGAAATCACCCGAGAATACAAAAAAATTCGCTTCCAACATAATCAACCCAGAGCACAAAAAATTCGCTTCCAACAAAATGACTCCAGAGCACAGAAAACACGCTTCCAATGAAATGTCCCCAGAACACAAAAAATTCACTTTCAACCAAATCACCCTAGAAAATAAAATATTCGCTTCCATCGAAATCACCATAGAAGACAAAAAATTCGCTTCCAAGCAAATCACTCCTGAGCACAAAAAATTTGCTTTCAATGAAATCACCCTAGAACATAAAAAATTCCCTTTCAATGAAATTACCCCAGAACACAAAAAATTCGCTTGCAAGGAAATCTTCTGAGAACACAAATATTCGCTTCCAAAGAAAACATCCCAGAGCACAAAAAATTCGCTTCCAACGAAATCACCCCAGAACACCCAAAATTCCTTTTCAACGAAATCACCCCAGAACACAAAAAAATTCGCTTCCAACGAAATGAATCCAGAGCTCCGAAAATATGCTTCCAACGAAATGACCTCCTACTTCAAAATTTTACTTCCATCGAAAAAACAAGAGAACAGAAAAAATTCGCTTGCAACGAAATCTTCTGAGAACACAAATATTTGCTTCCAACGAAATCTCCCCAGAACACAAAATATTCGCTTCCAATGAAATCAGCACAGAACACAAAATATTCGCTTCCAACGAAATGACCTCCTACTTCAAAATTTACTTCCATCGAAAAAACCAGAGAACAGAAAAAATTTGCTTGCAACGAAATCTTCTGAGAACACAAATATTCGCTTCCAACGAAATCTCCCCAGAACACAAAATATTCGCTTCCAACGAAATCACCACAGAACACAAAAAATTTGCTTCCAACGAAATGACTCCAGAGCACAGAAAACACGCATCCAAGGAAATGATCCCATACTTCAAAAATTGGATTCCATCGAAATCACCTGAGAACAAAAAAAATTCACTTCCAACGAAATTATCCCAGAACACAGAACATGCGCTACCAACGACATCACCCCAGAGCACAAAAAATTCGCTTCCAACGAAATGACTCCAGAGCACAGAAAACATGCTTCCAACGAAATGACTCCCTTCTTCAAAAATTTGCTTCCATCAAAAATCCTGAGAGCACAAATATTTCTATTCCAACGAAATTACACCAGAACACAAAAAATTCGCTTCCAACGAAATCTCCTGAGAACACAAATATTCACTTCCAAAGAAAACATCCCAGAGCACAAAAAATTCGCTTCCAACGAAATCACCCTCGAACACAAAAAATTCCCTTTCAACGAAATCACCCGAGAATACAAAAAGTTCGCTTCAAACATAATCAACCCAGAGCACAAAAAATTTGCTTCCAAAAAAATGACTCCAGAGCATAGAAAACACGCTTCCAATGAAATGACTCCAGAACACAAAAAATTTGCTTTCAACGAAATCACCCTAGAACATAAAAAATTCCCTTTCAATGAAATTAGCCCAGAACACAAAAAATTCGCTTCCAACGAAATCTCCTGAGAACACAAATATTCGCTTCCAAAGAAAACATCCCAGATCACAAAAAATTCGCTTCCAACGAAATCACCCCAGAACACCAAAAATACCCTTTCAACGAAATCACCCCAGAACACAAAAAATTCGCTTCCAACGAAATCAACCCAGAGCACAAAAAATTCGCTTCCAACGAAATGACTCCAGAGCTCCGAAAACATGCTTCCAACGAAATGACCTCCTACTTCAAAAATTTACTTCCATCGAAAAAACCGGAGAACAGAAAAAATTCGCTTGCAACGAAATCTACTGAGAACACAAATATTCGATTCCAATGAAATCTCCCCAGAAAACAAAATATTCGCTTCCAACGAAATCACTCCAGAACACAAAAAATTCACTTCCAATGAAATGACCCCAGAACACAAAAAATTCCCTTTCAAGGAAATCACCCGAGAACACAAAAAATTCGCTTCCAACGAAATCACCCCAGAGGACAAAAAATTCGCTTCCAACGAAATGACTCCAGAGCACAGAAAACACGCTTCCAACGAAATGACCCCCTTTTTCAAAAATTTGTTTCCATCAAACAAACCGGAGAACACAAAAAATTCATTTCCAAAGAAATGACCCCAGAACACAAAAAAAAATCCGCTTCCAACGAAATCTTTTGAGAACACAAATATTCACTTCTAAAGAAATCATCCCAGAGCACAAAAAAAATCGTTTCCAATAAAATCACCCTAGAACATAAAAAATTTCCTTTCAAAGAAATCACCCGAGAACACAAAAAATTCACGTCCAACGAAATTACCCTAGAACACAAAAATTTCGCTTCCAACAAAATCACCCCAGACCACAAAACATTCTCTTCCAACGAAATGACTCCAGAGCACAGAAAACATGCTTCCAAGGAAATGATCCCATACTTCAAATATTGGCTTCCATCAAAATCACCCCAGACCACAAAAAATTCACTTCCAACGAAATTATCCCAGAACACAGAAAATGCGCTACCAACGAAATCATATTAGAGCACAAAAAATTTGCTTCCAACGAAATGACTCCCTACTTCAAAAATTTGCATCCATCCAAAAGTCGTGAGAGCACAAAAATTTCTATTCCATCGAAATTACCCCAGAACACAACAAATTCGCTTCCAATGAAATCTCCTGAGACCAAAAATATTTGCTTCCAAAGAAAACATCCCAGAGCACAAAAAATTCGCTTCCAACAAAATGACTCCAGAGCACAGAAAACACGCTTCCAATGAAGTGACTCCAGAACACAAAAAATTCGCTTTCAACGAAATCACCCTAGAACATAAAAAATTCCCTTTCAATGAAATTACCCCAGAAGACAAAAATTTCGCTTGCAACAAAATCTCCTGAGAACACAAATATTCGCTTCCAAAGAAAACATCCCAGAGCACAAAAAATTCGCTTCCAACGAAATCACCCCAGAACACCAAAAATTCCCTTTCAACGAAATCACCCCAGAACACAAAAAATTTGCTTCCAACGAAATCAACCCAGAGCACAAAAAATTCGCTTCCAACGAAATGACTCCAGAGCTCCGAAAACATGCATCCAACAAAATGGCCTCCTACTTCAAAAATTTACTTCCATCGAAAAAACCGGAGAACAGAAAAATTTCGCTTGCAACGAAATCTTCTGAGAAGACCAATATTCGCTTCCAATGAAATCTCCCCAGAACACAAAATATTCGCTTCCAACGAAATCACCCCAGAACACAAAAAATTCCCTTTCAAGAAAATCACCCGAGGACACAAAAATTCACTTCCAACGAAATGACTCCAGAGCACAGAAAACACACTTCCAACGAAATGACCCACTCCTTCAAAAATTTGCTTCCATCAAACAAACCGGAGAACACAAAAAATTCATTTCCAAAGAAATGACCCCAGAACACAAAAAAATTCGTTTCCAACAAAATCTTCTGAGAACACAAATACTCACTTCTAAAGAAATCATCCCAGAGCACAGAAAAATTCGCTTCCAACAAAATAACCCTAAATCATAAAAAAAATTCCTTTCAAAGAAATCACCCGAGAACACAAAAAATTCACGTCCAACGAAATTACCCCAGAACACAAGAAATTCGCTTCCAACGAAATTACCCTAGAACACAAAAATTTTGCTTCCAACAAAATCACTCCAGACCACAAAAAATTCTCTTCCAAAGAAATGACTCCAGAGCACAGAAAACACGCTTCCAGGAAATGATCCCATACTTCAAAAATTGGCTTCCATTGAAATCACCCGAGAACACAAAAAATTCGCTTCCAATGAAATTATCCCAGAACACAGAAAATGCGCTACCAACGAAATCACCCCAGAGCACAAAAAATTCGCTTCCAACGAAATGACCCCAGAATACAAAAAATTCCCTTTCAAGGAAATCACCCGAGAACACAAAAAATTCGCTTCCAAAATAATCAACCCAGAGCACAAAAAATTCGCTTCCACTGAAATCTTCTGAGAACACAAATATTCACTTCTAAAGAAATCATCCCAGAGCACAAAAAATTCGCTTCCAACAAAATCACCCTAGAACACAAAAAATTCCCTTTCAACGAAATCACCCGAGCATACAAAAAATTCGCTTCCAACATAATCAACCCAGAGCACAAAAAATTTGCTTCCAAAGAAATGACTCCAGAGCTCCGAAAACATGCTTCCAACGAAATGACCTCCTACTTCAAAAATTTACTTCCACCGAAAAAACCGGAAAACAGAAAAAAATCTCTTGCAACGAAATCTTCTGAGAACACAAATATTCGCTTCCAACGAAATCTCCCCAGAATACAAAAAATTCGCTTCCATCAAATTGAAACCAGAACACAAAAAAATTCGCTTCCAATGAAATCTTCTGAGAACACAAATATTCACTTCTAAAGAAATCATCCCAGAGCACAAAAAATTCGCTTCCAACAAAATCACCCTAGAACACAAAAAATTCCCTTTCAACGAAATCACCCGAGAATACAAAAAAATTCGCTTCCAACACAATCAACCCAGAGCATAAAAAATTCGCTTCCAACAAAATGACTCCAGAGCACAGAAAACACGCTTCCAATGAAATGACTCCAGAACACAAAAAATTTGCTTTCAACGAAATCACCATAGAACATAAAAAATTCGCTTCCATCGAAATCACCATAGAAGACAAAAAATTCGCTTCCAACCAAATCACTCTAGAGCACAAAACATTTGCTTCCAACGAAATCACCCTAGAACATAAAAAATTCCATTTCAATGAAATTACCCTAGAACACAAAAAATTCGCTTGCAACGAAATCTCCTGAGAACACAAATATTCGCATCCAAAGAAAACATCCCAGAGCACAAAAAATTCGCTTCCAACGAAATCACCCCAGAACACAAAAAATTCCCTTTCAACGAAATCACCCCAGAACACAAAAAATTCGCTTCTAACGAAATCACCCCAGAGAACAAAAAATTCGCTTCCAACGAAATCAACCCAGAGCACAAAAAATTCACGTCCAACGAAATGTCTCCAGAGCTCCGAAAACATGCTTCCAACGAAATGACCTCCTACTTCAAAAATTTACTTCCATCGATAAAACCGGAGAACAGAAAAAATTCGCTTGCAACGAAATCTTCTGAGAACACAAATATTCGCTTCCAACGAAATCTCCCCGGAACACAAAAAATTTGCTTCCAACGAAATGACCCCAGAACACAAAAAATTCCCTTTCAAGGAAATCACCTGAGAACAAAAAAATTCGCTTCCAACGAAATCACCCCAGAGGACAAAAAATTCGCTTCCAACGAAATGACTCCAGAGCACAGAAAACACGCTTCCAACGAAATGACCCCTTCCTTCAAAAATTTGCTTCCATCAAACAAACCGGCGAACACAAAAAATTCATTTCCAAAGAAATGACCCCAGAACACAAAAAAATTCGCTTCCAACGAAATCTTCTGAGAACACAAATACTCACTTCTAAAGAAATCATCCCAGAGCACAAAAAAATTCGCTTCCAACAAAATAACCCTAGAATATAAAAAATTTCCTTTCAAAGAAATCACCCGAGAACACAAAAAATTCACGTCCAACGAAATTACCCCAGAACACAAGAAATTCGCTTCCAACGAAATTAACCTAGAACACAAAAATTTCGCTTCCAACAAAATCACCCCAAACCACAAAACATTCTCTTCCAACGAAATGACTCCAGAGCACAGAAAACACGCTTCCAAGGAAATGATCCCATACTTCAAAAATTGGCTTCCATCGAAATCACCCGAGAACACAAAAAATTCATTTCCAACGAAATTATCCCAGAACACAGAAAATGAGCTACCAACAAAATCATCCCAGAGCACAAAAAATTCACTTACAACAAAATGACTCCAGAGCACAGAAAACACGCTTCCAACAAAATGACTCCCTACTTCAAAAATTTGCTTCCATCAAAAAATCCTGAGAGCACAAAAATTTCTATTCCATCGAAATTACTCCAGAACACAAAAAATTTGCTTCTAACGAAATCATTTGCTTCCAAAGAAAACATCCCAGAGCGAAAAAAATTCGCTTCCAACGAAATCACCCTCGAACAAAAAATTCCCTTTCAACGAAATCACCGAAAATACAAAAAATTCGCTTCCAACATAATCAACCCAGAGGACAAAAAATTTGCTTCCAAAAAAATGACTCCAGAGCACAGAAAACACGCTTCCAATGAAATGACTCCAGAACACAATAAATTTGCTTTCAACGAAATCACCCTAGAACATAAAAAATTCGCTTCCATCGAAATTCACCATAGAAGACAAAAAATTCGCTTCCAACCAAATCACTCCAGAGCACAACAAATTTGCTTCGAACGCAATCACCCTAGAACATAAAAAATTCCCTTTCAGTGAAATTACCCCAGAACACAAAAAATTCGCTTCCAACGAAATCTCCTGAGAACACAAATATTCGCTTCCAAAAAAACATCCCAGAGCACAAAAAATTCACTTCCAACGAAATCACCCCAGAACACCAAAATTTCCCTTTCAACGAAATCAACCCAGAGCAGAAAAAATTCGCTTCCAACGAAATTACTCCTGAGCTTCGAAAACATACTTCCAACCAAATGACCTCCTACTTCAAAAATTTACTTCCATCGAAAAAAACCGAGAACAGAAAAAATTCGCTTGCAACGAAATCTTCTGAGAACACAAATATTCACTTACAACAAAATCTCCCCAGAACACAAAATATTTACTTCCAACGAAATCACCCCAGAACACAAAAAATTCGCTTCCAACGAAATCAACCCAGAGCACAAAAAATTTGCTTCCAACGAAATTACTCCAGAGCTCCGAAAACATACTTCCAAACAAATGACCTCCTACTTCAAAAATTTACTTCCATCGAAAAAACCGGAGAACAGAAAAAATTCGCTTGCAACGAAATCTTCTGAGAACACAAATATTCACTTACAACGAAATCTCCCCAGAACACAAAATATTCGCTTCAAACGAAATCACTCCAGAACACAAAAAATTCGCTTCCAACGAAATGACCTCCTACTTCAAAAATTTACTTCCATTGAAAAAACCGAGGAACAGCAAAAATTCGCTTGCTACGAAATCTTCTGAGAACACAAATATTCGCTTTCAACGAAATCTCCCCAGAACACAAAATATTCGCTTCCAACGAAATAACTCCAGAGCACAGAAAACACGCTTCAAACGAAATGATACCATACTTCAAAAATTTGTTTCCGTTGAAATCATCTGAGAACACAAAAAATTCGCTTCCAAAGAAATGACTCCAGAGCACAGAAAACTCGTTTCGAACGAAATGACCCCTTACTTCAAAAATTTGCTTCCATTGAAGAAACCGGAGAACACAAAAAATTCTCTTCCAACGCTATTACCCCAGAAGAGAAAAAATTCTTTTCCAACGAAATCTCCTGAGAACACAAATATTCGCTTCCAAAGATATCATCCCAGAGCACAAAAAATTCGCTTCCAACGAAATCACCCTAGAACACAAAAATTCCCTTTTAGAGAAATCACCCAAGAAAACAAAAAATTCGCTTTCAACGAAATCACCCCAGAGCACAAAAAATTCGCTTCCAATGAAATGACTCCAGAGCACAGAAAACTCGTTTCGAACGAAATGACGCCTTACTTCAATATTTGCTTCCATTGAAGAAACCGGGGAACACAAAAAATTCTCTTCCAAAGATATTACCCCAGAAGAGAAAAAATTCTTTTACAATGAAATCTCCTGAGAACACAAATATTCGCTTCCAAAGATATCATCCCAGAGCACAAAAAATTCCCTTCCAACGAAATCAACCTAGAACACAAAAATTCCCTTTTAGAGAAATCACCCTTGAACACAAAAAATTCCCTTTCAACGAAAACACCAGAGAACACAAAAAGTTTACGTCCAACGAATTTACCACAAAACTGAAAATATTTGCTTCCATTGAAATCAAAGCAGAACACAAAATATTTGATTCCAAAGAAATCACCCTAGAACACAAAAAATTCCCTTTCAACGAAATCACCGGAGAACACAAAAAATTCGCTTCCAACGACATTACCCCAGAACACAAAAAATTCGCTTCCAACGAAATCACCCCAGAACACAAAAAAATTACTTCCAACGAAATGACTCCAAAACACAGAAAACACGCTTCCAACGAAATGACCCCCTACTTTAAAAATTTGCTTCCATCGAAAAATCCTGAGCACACAAAAATTTCTCTTCCAACGAAATTACCCCAGAACACAAAAAATTCGCTTCCAAAGAAATTTCCTGAGAACACAAATATTCGCTTCCAAAGAAAACATCCTGGAGCACAAAAAATTTGCTTCCAATGAAATCACCCCAGACACAAAAAATTCCCTTTCAACGACATCACCCCAGATCACAAAAAATTCGCTTCCAACGAAACCAACCCAGAGCACAAAAAATTCGCTTCCAACGAAAAGACTCCAGAGCACAGAAAACATGCTTCCAACGAAATGACCACCTACTTCAAAAATTTACTCCCATTGATAAAAACGGAGAACACAAAAGTTCTCTTCCAACGAAATCACCCCAGAGCACAAAAAATTCGCTTCCAACGAAATGATTCCAGAGCACAGAAAACATGCTTCCAACGTAATGACCCCCTATTTCAAAAATTTGCTTCCATCGAAATCAACCGAGAACACAAAAAATTCTCTTCCAACGATATTACCCCAGAAGACAAAAAATTCTTTTCCAACAAAATCTCCTGAGAGCACACATATTCGCTTCCAAAGATATCATTCCAGAGCACAAAAAATTCGCTTCGAACGAAATCACCCTAGAGTACGAAAAATTCACTTCCAAAGAAATGACTCCAGAGCACTGAAAACATGCTTCCAACGATATGACCCCATATTTCAAAAATTTGTTTCCATCGAAATCATCCGAGAACACAAAAATTTCGCTTCCAACGAAATTACCCCAGAACACAAAAAATTCGCTTGCAACGAAGTCTCCTGAGAACACAAATATTCGCTTCCAAAGAAATAATCCCAGAGCACAAAAAATTCGCTTACAACGAAATCACCCTAGAACACAAAAAATCCCTTTCAACGAAATCACCTGATAACACAAAAAATTCACGTCCAACGAAATTACCACAGAAGAGAAAATATTTGCTTCCATCGAAATAACCCCACAACACAAAAAATTCGCTACCAAAGAAATCACGCTAGAACACAAAAAAGTTAGCTTTCAATGAAATCACCCCAGAGCACAAAAAATTCCCTTCCAACGAAATGACTCCAGAGCACATAAAACACGATTCCAACGAAATGACCCCCTACTTAAAAAATTTGTTGCCATCGAAAAACCGGAGAACATAAAAAATTCGCTTCCAACAAAATTACCACAGAACACAAAAAATTCGCTTGCAACGAAATTTTCTGAGAAAACAAATATTCGCTTCCAACGAAATCACCCCAGAACACAAAAAATTCCCTTCCAACGAAATGACTCCAGAGCACAGAAAACACGCTTCCTATGGAATGACCCACTACTTAAAAAATTCGCTTCCATCAAAAAAACCGGAGAACACAAAAATACGCTTCCAACGAAATTACCCCAGAACACAAAAAATTCGCTTGCAATGAAATCTCCTGAGAACATAAATATTCGCTTCCAAAGAAATCACCCCAGAGCACAAAAAATTCGCTACCAAAGAAATGACTCCAGAGCACAGAAAACACGCTTCCAACGAAATGACCCTCTACTTAAAAAATTTGCTTCCATCGAAAAAACCGGAGAACACAAAAAATTCGCTTCCAAAGAAATTACCCCAGAACCCAAAAAATTCGCTTGCAACGAAATGTCCTGAGAACACAAATATTAGCTTCCAAAGAAATCACCCTAGAGCACAAAAAATTCGCTTCCAAAGAAATGACTCCAAAGCACAGAAAACATGCTTCCAGCGAAATGACCCCATATTTCAAAAATTTGCTTCCATTGAAATCACTTGAGAATACAAAAAATTAGCTTCCAACGAAATTACCCCAGAACAAAATAAATTCACTTGCAACGAAATCTCCTGAGAACACAGATATTCGCTTCCAAAGAAATCATCCCAGAGCAAAAAAAAGTTCGCTTCCAACGAAATCACCCTAGAACACAAAAAATTCCCTTTCGATGAAAGCACCCGAGAACACAAAAAATTCATTTCCATCGAAATCACCCTAGAACACAAAAACTTCCCTTTCAACGAAATCACCTGAGATCACAAAAAATTCACGTCCAACGAAATTACCACAGAACAGAAAATATTTGTTTCCATCGAAATAACCCCACAACACAAAAAATTTGCTTCCAACGAAATCACGCTAGAACACAAAAAAGTTAGCTTTCAATGAAATCACCCCAGAGCACAAAAAATTCCCTTCCAACGAAATGCCTCCAGAGCACATAAAACACGATTCCAACGAAATGACCCCCTACTTAAAAAATTTGTTGCCATCGAAAAACCGGAGAACATAAAAAATTCGCTTCCAACAAAATTACCACAGAACACAAAAAATTCGCATGCAACGAAATTTTCTGAGAAAACAAATATTCGCTTCCAACGAAATCACCCCAGAACACAAAAAATTCCCTTCCAACGAAATGACTCAAGAGCACAGAAAACACGCTTCCTATGAAATGACCCTCTACTTAAAAAATTTGCTTCCATCGAAAAAACCGGAGAACACAAAAAATTCGCTTCCAAAGAAATTACCCCAGAACCCAAAAAATTCACTTGCAACGAAATGTCCTGAGAACACAAATATTAGCTTCCAAAGAAATCACCCCAGAGCACAAAAAATTCGCTTCCAAAGAAATGACTCCAAAGCACAGAAAACATGCTTCCAGCGAAATGACCCCATATTTCAAAAATTTGCTTCCAACGAAACCACTTGAGAATACAAAAAATTAGCTTCCAACGAAATTACCCCAGAACAAAATAAATTCGCTTGCAACGAAATCTCCTGAGAACACAGATATTCGCTTCCAAAGAAATCATCCCAGAGCAAAAAAAAGTTCGCTTCCAACGAAATCACCCTAGAACACAAAAAATGCCCTTTCGATGAAATTACCCAAGAACACAAAAAATTCATGTCCAACGAAATCACCCTAGAACACAAAAAAATTTCCTTTCAACGAAATCACACTAGAACACAAAAAATTCGCTTCCAACGAAATCACCCCAAAGCACAAAAAATTCCCTTCCAACGATCTGACTCCAGAGCACAGAAAACAAGCTTCCAACGAAAAGTCCCCCTACTTCAAAAATTTGCTTCCATCGAAATGACCCCAGAACACAAAAAATTCGCTTCCAACGAAATTACACCAGAACACAAAAAATTTGCTTCCAACGAAATCACCCCAGAAAACCAAAAATTTGCTTCCAACGAAATGACTCCAGAGCACAGAAAACACGCTTCCAATGAAATGACCCCCTGCTTCAAAAATTTGCTTCCATCAAAAAAACCGAAGAAAACCAAAAATTCAGGTCCAACAAAATTACCACAGAACAGAAAAAATTTGCTTCCATCGAAATCACCACAGAGCACAAAAAATTTGCTTCCAACAAAATCACCCTAGAACACAAAAAATTCCCTTTCAACGAATTCACACTAGAACACAAAAAATTCGCTTCCAAAGAAATCAGCCCAAAGCACAAAAAAACGAAATTACCCAAGAACACAAAAAATTCTCTTCCAACGAAATGACCCCAGAAACAAAAAAATCGCTTCTATCGAAATTACCCCAGAACTCACAAAATTTGCTTCCAACGAAATCACCCCAGAACACAAAAAATTCGTTTCCAACGAAATCACTCCAGAGCACCAAAAATTCTCTTCCAACCAAGTGACTCCAGAGCACAGAAAACACGCTTCCAACAAAATGACCCCATACTTCAAAAATTTGCTTCCATCGACAAAACCGGAGAACACAAAAAATTCGCTTCCAACAAAATTTCCACAGAACACAAAAAATTCGCTTCCAACGAAATCACCAGAGAACACAAAAAATACGCTTCCAACGAAATGACTCCAGAGCACAGAAAACAGGCTTCCAAAGAGATGACCCCAGAACACAAAAAATTCCCTTTCAACGAAATCACCCGAGAACACAAAAAATTCACTTCCAACGATATCACCACAGAGTACAAAATATTCGCTTCCAACGAAATGACTCCAGAGCACAGAAAACATGCTTCCAACGAAATGACACACTATTTCAAAATTTGCTTCCATCGAAAAGACCAGAGAACACAAAAAATTCTCTTCCAAAGATATTACCCCAGAAGACAAAAAATTCTTTTCCAACAAAAACTCCTGAGCACACAAGTATTCGCTTCCAAAGATATCATCCCAGAGCACAAAAAATTCGCTTCAAACGAAATCACCCTAGAACGCAAAAATTCCCTTTCAACGAAATCACCCGAGAACACAAAAATTTCGCTTCCAACGAAATCACCCCAGAGCACAAAATATTCACTGCCATAGAAATGACTCCAGAGCACAGAAAACATGCTTCCAACAAAATGACCCTCTACTTAAAAAATTTGCTTCCATCGAAAAAACCGGAGAACACAAAAAATTCGCTTCCAAAGAAATTACACCAGAACACAAAAAATTTGCTTGCAACGAAATATCCTGAGAACACAAATATTAGCTTCCAATCAAATCACCCCAGAGCACCAAAAATTCGCTTCCAACGAAATCAACCCAGAACACAAAAAATTCGCTTCCTACGAAATGACTCCAGAGTACAGAAAGCACGCCCCCAACGAAATGACCCCCTGCGTCAAAAATTTGCTTCCTTCAAAAAAACAGGAGAAAACCAAAAATTCACATCCAACCAAATTACCACAGAACAGAAAAAAATTGCTTCTATCGAAATATCACCACAGAACACAAAAAATTCGCTTCCAACAAAATCACCCTAGAAGACAAAAAATTCCCTTTCAACGAAATCACACTAGAACACAAAAAATTCGCTTCCAACGAAATCAGCCCAAAGCACAAAAAATTCCCTTCCAACAAAATTACTCCAGAGCACAGAAAACGAGCTTCCAACGAAATGACCCCCTACTTCAAAAATTTTCTTCCATCTAAAAAACCGGAGAACACAAAAAATTTGCTTGCAACGAAATCGTCTGAGAACACAAATATTCGCTTCCAACGAAATGACTCCAGAGCACAGAAAACACGCTTCGAACGAAATGATACCATACTTCAAAAATTTGCTTCCATTGAAATGACCCGAGAACACAAAAAATTCCCTTCGAACGAAAATACCCCAGAACACAAAAAATTTGCTTCCAATGAAATGACCCCAGAACACAAAAAATTCGCTTCCAACGAAATTATCCCAGAACACAAAAAATTTGCTTCAATGAAATCACCCCAGAACACAAAAAATTCGCTTCCAACGAAATGACTCCAGAGCACAGAAAACACGCTCCCAACGAAATGATCCCATACTTCAAATATTTGCTTCCATCGAAATCACCCGAGAACACAAAAAAATCGCTTCCAACGAAATTACGCCAGAACACAAAAAATTCGTTTGCAACAAAATCTTCTGAGAACAATATATTCGCTTCCAACGAAATCATCCCAGAACACAAAAAATTAGCTTCCAACATAATGACTCCAGAGCAGAGAAAACACGCTTTCAACGAAATTATCCCATACTTCAAAAATTTGCTTCCAACGAAATTACCCCAGAACGCAATAAATTCGCTTCCAACGATACCTCCTGAGAACACAAATATTTGCTTCCAAAGAAATCATCCCAGAGCACAAAAAAATTCGCTCCCAACGAAATGACTCCAGAGAACAGAAAACACGCTTCCAACGAAATGACCCCCTGCTTCAAAAATTTGCTTCCATCAAAAAAAACAGAGAAAACAAAAAATTCACGTCCAACGAAATTACCACAGAACAGAAAAAATTTGCTTACATCGAAATCACCACAGAGCACAAAAAATTCCCTTCCAACGAAATGACTCCAAAGCACAGAAAACACGATTCTAATGAAATCACCCCCTACTTCGAAAAAACCGGAGAACACAAAAAATTCACTTCCATCGAAGTCACCCCATAACAGAGAAAATTCTCTTCCAACGAAATCACCCTAGAACACAAAAAATTCCCTTTCAACGAAATCACCTGAGAACACAAAAAATTCGCTTCCAACGAAATCACCCCAGAGCACAAAAAATTCCCTTCCAAAGAAATGACTCCAGAGCACAGAAAACACGCTTCCAACGAAATGACCCCAGAACACAAAAAATTCCCTTTCAACGAAATCACCCCAGAGCACAAAAAATTCGCTTGCAACGAAATCTCCTGAGAACACAAATATTCATTTCCAATGAAATCAACACAGAACACAAAATATTCGCTTCCATTGAAATCACCCCAGAACACAAAAAATTTGCTTCAAAAGAAATTACCCCTGAACACAAGAAATTCGCTTCCAACGAAATCACACCAAAGCACATAAATTAGCTTCCAACGAAATGTCCCCATACTTCGAAAATTTGCTTCCATCGAAATCACCTGAGAACACAAAACATTCGCTTCCAACGAAATCACCCCTGAACACAAAAAATTTCACTTCCAACGAGGTGACCCCCTACTTCAAAAATTTGCTTCCATCGAAAAAACCGGAGAACACAAAAAAATTCGCTTCCAACGAAAATACCCCAGAACACAAAAAATTTGCTTCCAATGAAATCAACTCAGAACACAAAAAATTTGCTTCCAAAGAAATGACTCCAGAGCAAAGAAAACACTCTTTCAACGAAATCACCCCATACTTCCAAAAAATTCCCTTTCAACGAAATTGCCCCAGAACACAAAAAATTCTCTTCCAAAAAACTCACCCCAGAACACAAAAAATTCGCGTCCAAAGAAATTACCCCAGAACAGAACAAATTCGCTTCCAAGGAAATCACCCCAGAACACAAAAAATTCGCTTCCAACGAAATGACTCCAGAGCACAGAAAACATGCTTCCAACGAAATGACCCCCTACTTCAAAAATTTGCTTCCATCGAGAAAACCTGAGAACACAAAAAATACACTTCCAACGAAAATACCCTAGAACACAAAAAATTCGCCTCCACTGAAATCATCCCAGAACACAAAAAATTAGCTTCCAACGAAATCAACCCAGAACACAAAAAATTCGCTTCCAACGAAATCACCCTAGAAAACAAAACATTCCCTTTCAACGAAACCACCCGAGAACACAAAAAATTCGCTTCCAAAGAAATGACACCAGAGCACAGGAAACCCGCTTTGAACGAAATGATACCATATTTCAAAAATTTGCTTCGATCGAAATCATCCCAGAACACAAAAAAATCGCTTCCAACGAAATCACCACAGAGCACAAAAAATTTGCTTCCAACGAAATGACTCCAGAGCACAGAAAACACGCTTCCAACTAAATGACCCCAGACCACGAAAAATTCGCGGCCAACGAAATCACCCAAGAACACAAAATATTCGCTTCCAACGTAATTACCCCAGAACACAAAAAATTCGCTTCCAACGAAATCACCCTTGAACACAAAAAATTCCCTTTAAACGAAATCACCCGAGAACACATAAACTTCGCTTCCAACGAAATCACCCCAGAGCACAAAAAATTCCCTTCCAATGAAATGACTCCAGAGCACAGAAAACATGCTTCCAACGAAATGACCCCCTACTTCAAAAATTTGCTTCCATTGAAAAAACCGGAGAATACAAAAAATTCACTTCCATCGAAATCACCCCAAAACACAGAAAATTCTCTTCCAACGAATTGACCCCAGAACACAAAAAATTCCCTTTCAACAAAATCACCACAGAACACAAAAAATTTGTTTCCAACGAAATCACCCCAGAGCACAAAAAATTTGCTTCCAAAGAAATCACCCCAGAGCACCAAAAATTCCCTTCCAATGAAGTAACTCCAGAGCACAGAAAACACGCTTCCAAAGAAATGACGCCAGAACACTAAAAATTCCCTTTCAACGAAATCACCCGAAGACGCAAAAAATTCGATTCCAACGAAATTACACCAGGACACAAAAAATTTGCTTCCAATGAAATCACCCCAGATCTCAAAAACTTCATTTCCAAAGAAATCACACCAGAACAGAGAAAAATTCGCTTCTAACAAAATTACTCCAAAGGACATAAAACCCGCTTCCAAGGATATTACCCCAGAAAACAAAAAATTCACTTCCAACTATATCACAACAGAACACAAAAAATTCGCTTCCAACAATATCACCCCAGAACACAAAAAATTCACTTCCAACGAAATCTCCTGAGAACACAAATATTCGCTTCAAAAGTAATCACCCCAGACCACAGAAAACACGCTTCCAACGAAATCACCCCAGACCACCAAAAATTCGCTTCCAACGAAATCACCCCAGAACACAAAAAATTTGCTTCCAAAGAAATGAATCCAGAGCACAGAAAACACACTTCCAACGAAATGACGCCAGAACACTAAAAATTCCCTTTCAACATAACCACCCGAGAACACAAAAAATTCGCTTCCAACGTAATTACCCCAGAAAACAAAAAATTTGCTTCCAAAGAAATCACCCCAGAGCACCAAAAATTCCCTTCCAATGAAGTAACTCCAGAGCACAGAAAACACGCTTCCAACGAAATGACCCCCTACTTTAAAAATTTGCTTTCATCGAAAAAACCGGAGAACACAAAAAATTCGCTTCCAACGAAATTACCCCAGAACACAAAAAAATTCGCTTGCAACGAAATCTTCTGAGAACACGTATATTCGCTTCCAACGAAATCACCCAAGAACACAAAAAATTCGCTTCCAACAAAATGACTCTAGAGCACAGAAAACACGCTTCCAACGAAATGATCTCATACTTCAAATATTTGCTTCCATTGAAAACACCCGAGAACACAAAAAATTCGCTTCCAACGAAATTACTCCAGAACACAAAAAATTTCCTTTCAAGTAAATCACAAAAGAACACAAAATATTGGCTTCCAACGAAATCACCCGAGAACACAAAATATTCGCTTCCAACGCAATCGCCCCAGAGCACAAAAAATTAACTTCCAATGAAATTACTCCAGAGCACAGAAAACACGCTTCCAACAAAATGGCCCTCTACTTCAAAAATTTGCTTCCATCAAAATCACCCTAGAACACATAAAGTTTGCTTCCAACGAAATTACCCAAGAACACAAAAAATTCGCTTCCAAAGAAATATCCTGAGAACACAAATATTCGCTTCCAATGTAATCATCCCAGAGCACAAAAAAATTCGCTTCCAACGAAATCACCCTGGAACACAAAAAATTCGCTTCCAACTTAATGACTCCAGAGCACAGAAAACAAGCTTCGAACAAAATGATACCATACTTCAAAAATTTGCTTCCATCGAAATCAACCGAGAACACAAAAAATTCGCTTCCAACGAAATGACTCCTGAGCACAGAAAACACGCTACCAACGAAATGACCCCAGAACACAAAAAACTTGCTTCCATCAAATCACCCTAGAACACAAAAAGTTTGTTTCCAAAGAAATCACACCAGACCACAAAAAATTCGCTACCAACGAAATCACCCCAGATCACAAAAACTTCATTTCCAATGAAATCACACCAGAACAGAGAAAAATTCGCTTTTAACGAAATGACTCCAAAGGACATAAAACCCGCTTCCAACGAAATTACCCCAGATCACAAAAAATTCCCTTCCAATGAAATAACCCCAGAACACACACACAAAAAAAATTCGCTTCCAATGAAATTACCCCAGAACACAAAACATTCTCTTACAACGAAAACATTCCAGAGCAAATAAAATGCGTTTCCAACAAAATCACACCAGAACAGAGAAAAATTCGCTTCCAATGAAATGACTACAAAGGACATAAAACCCTCTTCCAACAAAATTACCCCAGAACACCAAAAATTCGCTCCCATGGAAATCTCCCCAGAAAACAAAAAAATCGCTTCGATCGAAATCAACCCAAAACACAAAAAATTCGCTTCCATCAAAATGACTCCAGAGCACAGGAAACACGCTTCCAAATAAATCACCCCATACTTTAAAAACTTCGCTAACAACGATATCATCCCAGACCACAAAAAATTCGCATCCATCGAAATCACGCGAGAACACAAAAATTTCATTTCCAACGAAATCACCCCAGAGCACAGAAAACACGCTTCCAACGAAATCACCCCATACTTCAAAAAATTCGCTAACAACGAAATAAACCCAGACCACAAAAAATTCGCTTCCAACGAAATTACCCCAGAAAACAAAAAATTCACTTCCATCGAAATCACCAGAGGAACACAAAATATTCGCTTCCAACAAAATTACCCCAGAGCACAAAAAATTCGTTTTCAACGAAAACACCCTAGAACACGAAAAATTTGCTTCCAACGAAATCACCCGAGAATGCAAAAAATTTGCTTCCAAACAAATTACCCCAGAACACAAAAATTTGCTTCCAACGAAATCACCACAGAGGACAAAAAATTCGTTTCCAAAGAAATCACACCAGAACAGAGAAAAATTCGCTTCTAACGAAATGACTCCAAAGGACATAACACCTGCTTCCAAAGATATTAGCCCAGAACACAAAGAATTCGCTTCCAACAAAATCACCCCACAACACAAAAAAATTCGCTTCGATCGAAATCAACCCAGAACATAAAATGTTCGCTTCCAACAAAATTACCCCGATCACAAAAACATCATTTCCAAAAAAATCAACAAAGATCACAAAAAATTTGCTTCCATCGAAATCACCCGAGATCACAAAAAATTAGCTTACAAAGAAATCACGCGAGAACACAAAACATTCCCTTTCAACGAAATCACCCGAGAACACAAAAAATTCACTTCCAACAAAATCACCACAGAGAACAAAAAATTCGATTCCACCGAATGCACCCTGGAACACAAAAAAAATCCCTTTCATGGTAATCACCCGAGAACACAAAAAATTCACTTCCAACAAAATCACCACAGAGAACAAAAAATTCGATTCCAACGAAATCACCCTAGAACACAAAAAATCTCTTTAAAAGAAATCACCCGAGAACACAAAAAAATGTGCTTCCAACGAAATCACCCCTGAGCACCAAAAAATCCCTTCCAACGAAGTGACTCCAGAGCACAGAAAACACGCTTCCAACGAAATGACCCCCTACTTCAAAAATTTGCTTCCATCGAAGAAAAAGGAGAACACAAAAATTCTCTTCCAACGATATTACACCAGAAGAAAAAATTCTTTTCCAACGAAATCCCTGAGAACACAAATATTCGCTTCCAAAGATATCATCCCAGAGCACAAAAAATTCGCTTCCAACGAAATCACCCTAAAACATAAAAAATTCGCTTCCATCGAAATCACCACAGAAGACAAAAATTTCACTTCCAACAAAATCACCCCATAGCACGAAAAATTGTCTTCCAACGAAATGACTCCAGAGCACAGAAAACACGCTTACAAGGAAATGATCCCATACTTCAAAAATTGGCTTCCATCGAAATCACCCGAGAACACAAAAAATTCACTTCCAACGAAATTATCCCAGAACACAAAAAATGCGCTTCCAACGAAATAACCCCAGAGCACAAAAAATTCGCTTCCATCGAAATGACTCCAGAGCACAGAAAATACGCTTCCAATGAAATGACCCCAGAACACCAAAAATTCTTTCAATGAAATCACCCTAGAACATAAAAAATTCGCTTCCAACGAAATCACCCTAGAACATAAAAAATTCGCTTTCAATGAAATTACACCAGAACACAAAAAATTCCCTTTCAACGAAATCACCCGAGAACACAAATATTCGCTTCCAAAGATATCATCCCAGAGCACAAAAAATTCGCTTCCAACGAAATATCTCCAGAGCTCCGAAAACATGCTTCCAATGAAATGACCTCCTACTTCCGTCGAAAACACAGGAGAACAGAAAAAATTCGCTTGCAACGTAATCTTCTGAGAACACAAATATTCGCTTCCAACGAAATCCAACTAGAACACAAAAAATTAGCTTGCAACGAAATCTCCTGAGAATACAAATATTTGCTTTCAACGAAATCACCCCAGAGCACAAAAAATTCGCTTCCAATGAAAAGACTTCAGAGCACAGAAAACATGCTTACAACGATATGACCCCCTACTTCAAAAATTTGCTTCCATGGAAAAAAACGGAGAACACAAAAAATTCTCTTCCGATCATATTACCCCAGAAGACAAAAAATTCTTTTCCAACGAAATCTCCTGAGAACACAAATATTCGCTTCCAAAGTAATCAATCCAGACCACAGAAAACACGCTTCCAACGAAATCACCCCAGACCACCAAAAATTCGCTTCCAACGAAATCACCCCAGAACACAAAAAATTCGCTTCCAACGAAATCTCCTGAGAACACAAAATGACTCCAGAGCACAGAAAACACGCTTCCAATGAAGTGACTCCAGAACAGAAAACATTCACTTTCAAAAAAATCACCCTAGAACATAAAAAATTCGCTTCCATCGAAATCACCATAGAAGACCAAAAAACTCCCTTCCAACCAAATCACTCCAGAGCACAAAATATTCGCTTCCAACAAAATCACCCCAGACCACAAAAAATTCTCTTCCAACGAAATGACTCCAGAGCACAGAAAACATGCTTCCAAGGAAATAATCCCATACTTCAAAAATTGGCTTCCATCAAAATCACGCGAGAACACAAAAAATTCACTTCCAACGAAATTATCCCAGAACAGAGAAAATGCGCTACCAACGAAATCACCCCAGAGCACAAAAAATTCACTTCCAACGAAATGACTCCAGAGCACAGAAAACACGCTTCCAACAAAATGACTCCCTACTTCAAAACTTTGCTTCCATCGAAAAGTCCTGAGAGCACAAAAATTCTATTCCATCGAAATTACCCTAGAACATGAAAAATTCGCTTCCAACGAAATCTCCTGAGAACAAAAATATTCGCTTCCAAAAAAAAGCATCCCAGAGAACAAAAAATTCGCTTCCAATGAAATGACTCCCTACTTCAAAAATTTGCTTCCATCAAAAAGTCCTGAGAGCACAAAAATTTCTATTCCATCGAAATTACCCCAGAACACAAAAAATTTGCTTCCAACGAAATCTCTCCTGAGGACAAAAATTCTAATGAAATGAATCCAGAGCACAGAAAACACGCTTCCAACGAAATGACCCCCTCCTTCAAAAATTTGCTTCCATCAAACAAACCAGAGAACACAAAAAATTCATTTCCAAAGAAATGACCCCAGAACACAAAAAAAATTGCTTCCAATGAAATCTTCTGAGAACACAAATATTCACTTCTAAAGTAATCATCCCAGAGCACAAAAAATTCGCTTCCAACAACATCAACCTAGAACACAAAAAATTCTCTTTCAATGAAATCACCCGAGAATACAAAAAATTCGGTTCCAACATAATCAACCCAGAGCACAAAAAATTCACTTCCAACAAAATGACTCCAGAGCCCAGAAAACACGCTTCCAATGAAATGACCCCAGAACACAAAAAATTCGCTTTCAACGAAATCACCCTAGAACATAAAAAATTCCCTTTCAATAAAATTACCCCAGAACAGAAAAAATTCGCTTGCAACGAAATCTCCTGAGAACACAAATATTCACTTCCAAAGAAAACATCCCAGATCACAAAAAATTCGCTTCCAACGAAATCACCCCAGAACACAAAAAATTCGCTTCCAACGAAATCAACCCAGAGCACAAAAAATTCGCTTCCAACGAAATGACTCCGGAGCTCCGAAAACATGCTTCCAACGAAATGACCTCCTACTTCAAAAATTTACTTCCATCGAAAAAAACGGAGAACAGAAAAAATTCGCTTGCAACGAAATATTCTGAGAACACAAATATTCGCTTCCAACGAAATCTCCCCAGAACACAAAATATTCGCTTCCAACGAAATCTCCCCAGAACACAAAATATTCGCTTCCAACGAAATCACTCCAGAATACAAAAAATTCGCTTCCAACGAAATGACTCCCTACTTCAAAAATTTGCTTCCATCAAACAAACCGGAGAACACAAAAAATTCATTTCCAAAGAAATGACCCCAGAACACAAAAAAATCCGCTTCCAACGAAATCTTTTGAAACACAAATATTCACTTCTAAAGAAATCATCCCAGAGCACAAAAAAATTCGTTTCCAATAAAATCACCCAAGAACATAAAAAATTTTTTTCAAAGGAATCACCCGAGAACACAAAAAATTCACGTCCAATGAAATTACCCTAGAACACGAAAATTTTGCTTCCAACAAAATCACCCCAGACCACAAAAAATTCTCTTCCAACGAAATGACTCCAGAGCACAGAAAACACGCTTCCAAGGAAATAATCCCATACTTCAAAAATTGGCTTCCATCGAAATTACCCGAGAACACAAAAAATTCACTTCCAACGAAATTATCCCAGAACACAGAAAATGCGCTACCAACGAAATCACCACAGAGCACAAAAAATTCATTTCCAAGAAAATCACCCTAGAACATAAAAACTTTCCTTTCAAAGAAATCACCCGAGAACACAAAAAATTCATGTACAACGAAATTACCCCAGAACACAAGAAATTCGCTTCCAACGAAATTACCCTAGAACACAAAAATTTCGCTTCCAACAAAATCACCCCAGACCACAAAAAATTCTCTTCCAACGAAATGACTCCAGAGCACAGAAAACATGCTTCCAAGGAAATGATCCCATACTTCAAAAATTGGCTTCGATCGAAATCACCCGAGAACACAAAAAATTCACTTCCAACGAAATTATCCCAGAACACAAAAAATGCGCTACCAACGAAATCACATCAGAGCACAAAAAATTCGCTTCCAACGAAATGACTCCAAAGCACAGAAAACACGCTTCCAACAAAATGACTCCCTACTTCAAAACTTTGCTTCCATCGAAAAGTCCTGAGAGCACAAAAAATTCTATTCCATCGAAATTACCCCAGAACACAAAAAATTCGCTTCCAACAAAATCTCCTGAGAACACAAACATTCGATTCCAAAGAAAACATCCCAGAGCACAAAAAATTTGCTTCCAACAAAATGACTCCACAGCACAGAAAACACGCTTCCAATGAAGTGACTCCAGAACACAAAAAATTTGCTTTCAACGACATCACCCTAGAACATAAAACATTCGCTTCCATCGAAATCACCATAGAAGACAAAAATTTTGCTTCCAAACAAATCACTCCAGAGCACAACAAATTTGCTTCCAACGAAATCACCCTAGAACATAAAAAATTCCCTTTCAATGAAATTACCCTTGAACACAAAAAATTCGCTTGCAACGAAATCTCCTGAGAACACAAATATTCGCTTCCAAAGAAAATATCCCAGAGCACAAAAAATTCGCTTCCAACGAAATCACCCCAGAACACTAAAATTTCCCTTTCAACAAAATTACCCCAGAACACAAAAAATTCGCTTCCAACGAAATCACTCCAGAGGACAAAAAATTCGCTTCTAAAGAAATGACTCCAGAGCACAGAAAACACGATTTCAACGAAATGACCCCTCCTTCAAAAATTTGCTTCCATCAAACAAACCAGAGAACACAAAAAATTCATTTCCAAAGAAATGACCCCAGAACACAAAAAAAATCGCTTCCAATGAAATCTTCTGAGAACACAAATATTCAGTTCTAAAGAAATCATCCCAGAGCCCAAAAAAATTCGCTTCCAACAAAATCACCCTAGAACACAAAAAATTCCCTTTCAACGAAATCACCTGAGAATACAAAAAATTCGCTTCCAACATAATCAACCCAGAGCACAAAAAATTCGCTTCCAACAAATTGACTCCAGAGCACAGAAAACACGCTTCCAATGAAATGACCCCAGAACACAAAAAATTTGCTTTCAACGAAATCACCCTAGAACATAAAATATTCGCTTCCATCGAAATCACCATAGAAGACAAAAAATTCGCTTCCAACCAAATCACTCCAGAGCACAAAAAATTGGCTTCCAATGAAATCACCCTAGAACATAAAAAATTCCCTTTCAATGAAATTACCCCAGAACACAAAAAATTTGCTTGCAATGAAATCTCCTGAGAACACAAATATTCGCATCCAAAGAAAACATCCCAGAGCACAAAAAATTTGCTTCCAATGAAATCACCCCAGAATACCCAAAATTCCCTTTCAACGAAATAAACCCAGAACACAAAAAATTAGCTTCCAACGAAATCAACCCAGAGCACAAAAAATTCGCATCCAACGAAATGACTCCAGAGCTCCGAAAACATGCTTCCAACGAAATGACCTCCTACTTCAAAAATTTACTTCCATCGAAAAAACCGGAGAACAGAAAAAATTCGCTTGCAACGAAATCTTCTGAGAACACAAATATTCGCTTCCAACGAAATCTTTCCGGAACACAAAATATTCGCTTCCAACGAAATCTCCCCAGAAAACAAAAAATTCGCTTCCAAAGAAATGACTCCAGAGCACAGAAAACTCGTTTCTAACAAAATGACCGCTTACTTCAAAAATTAGCTTCCATTGAAGAAACCAGAGAACACAAAAAATTCTCTTACAACGAAATTACCCCAGAAGAGAAAAAATTCTTTTCCAACGAAATCTCCTGAAAACACAAATATTCGCTTCCAAAGATATCATCCCAGATCACAAAAAATTCGCTTCCAACGAAATCATCCCAGAACACCAAAAATTCCCTTTCAACGAAATCACCCCAGAACACAAAAAATTCGCTTCCAACGAAATCAACCCAGAGCACAAAAAATTCGCTTCCAACGAAATGAATCCAGAGGTCTGAAAACATGCTTCCAACGAAATGACCTCCTACTTCAAAACGTTGCTTCCATCGAAAAGTCCTGAGAGCACAAAAATTTCTATTCCATCGAAATTACCCCAGAACACAAAAAATTCGCTTCCAACGAAATCTCCTGAGAACAAAAATATTCGCTTCCAAAGAAAACATCCCACAGCACAAAAAATTCGCTTCCAATGAAAGGAGTCCCTACTTCAAAAATTTGCTTCCATCGAAAAGTCCTGAGAGCACAAAAATTTCTATGCCATCGAAATTACCCCAGAATACAAAAAATTCGCTTGCAACGAAATCTCCTGAGAACACAAACATTCGCTTCCAAAGAAAACATCCCAGAGCACAAAAAATTCGCTTCCAACAAAATGAGTCCAGAGCACAGAAAACACGCTTCCAATGAAGTGACTCCAAAACACAAAAAATTCGCTTTCAACGAAATCACCCGAGAACATAAAAAATTCGCTTCCATCGAAATCACCATAGAAGACAAAAAACTCGCTTCCAACCAAATCACTCCAGAGTACAAAATATTCGCTTCCAACAAAATCACCCCAGACTACAAAAAATTCTCTTCCAACGAAATGACTCCAGAGCACAGAAAACACGCTTCCAAGGAAATGATCCCATACTTCAAAAATTGGCATCCATCGAAATCACCCGAGAACACAAAAAATTCACTTCCAACGAAATTATCCCAGAACACAGAAAATGAGCTACCAACGAAATCACCCCAGAGCACAAAAAATTCGCTTACAACGAAATGACTCCAGAGCACAGAAAACACGCTTCCAACTAAATGACTCCCTACTTCAAAAATTTGCTTCCATCGAAAAATCCTGAGAGCATAAATATTTCTATTCCATCGAAATTACCCCAGAACACAAAAAATTCACTTCCAACGAAATCTACTGAGAACACGGAAATATTTGCTTCCAAAGAAAACATCACAGAGCACAAAAAATTCGCTTCCAACAAAATGACTCCAGAGCACAGAAAACACGCTTCCAATGAAATGACTCCAGAACACAAAAAATTCGCTTTCAACGAATTCACTCTAAAACATAAAAAATTCGCTTCCATCGAAATCACCATAGAAGACAAAAAATTCGCTTCCAACCAAACCACTCCAGAGCACAAAAAATTTGCTTCCAACGAAATCACCCTAGAACATAAAAAATTCCCTTTCAATGAAATTACCCCAAAATACAAAACATTCGCTTCCAACGAAATCTCCTGAGAACACAAATATTCGCTTCCAAAGAAAACATTGCAGAGCACAAAAATTTCACTTCCAACGAAATCACCCCAGAACACCAAAATTTCCCTTTCAACGAAATCACCCCAGAACACAAAAAATTCGCTTCCAAAGAAATCAACCCGGAGCACAAAAAATTCGCTTCCAACGAAATTACTCCAGAGCTCCGAAAACATGCTTCCAACGAAATGACCTCCTACTTCAAAAATTACTTCCATCGAAAAAACCGGAGAACAGAAAAAATTCGCTTGCAACGAAATCTTCTGAGAACACAAATATTCGCTTACAACGAAATCTCCCCAGAAAACAAAATATTCGCTTCCAACGAAATCACCCCAGAGCACAAAAAATTCGCTTCCAATGAAATGACTTCAGAGCAAAGAAAACACGCTTCCAACGATATGGCCCCCTACTTCAAAAATTTGCTTCCATCGAAAAAACCGGAGAACACAAAAAATTCTCTTCCAACCATATTACCCCAGAAGACAAAAAATTCTTGTCCAAAGAAATCTCCTGAGAACAAAAATATTCGCTTCCAACATAATCACCCTAGAACACAAAAAATTCCCTTTCAACGAAATCACCAGAGAACACAAAAAGATTATGTCCAACGAAATTACTACAGAACGGAAAATATTTGCTTCCATTGAAATCAAAGCAGAACACAAAATATTCGATTCCAAAGAAATCACCCTAGAACACAAAAAATTCCCTTTCAACGAAATCACCGGAGAACACAAAAAATTCGCTTCCAACGAAATGACTCCAGAGCACAGAAAACATGCTTCAAATGAAATGACCCCAGAACACAAAAAATTCCCTTCCAAGAAAATCACCCTAGAACATAAAACCCTCGCTTCCTTTGAAATCACCACAGAAGACAAAAAATGCGCTTCCAACCAAATCACCCAAGAGCACAAAAAATTCGATTCCAACGAAATCACCCTAGAACACAAAAAATTTGCTTGCAACGAAATCTCCTGAGAACACAAATATTCGCTTCCAATGAAATCACCCCAGAGCACAAAAAATTCGCTTCCAACAAAATGACTCCAGAGCACAGAAAACACGCTTCCAACGAAATGACCCCCTACTTCAAAAATTTGCTTCCATTAAAAAATCCTGAGCACACAAAAATTTCTCTTCCAACGAAATCACCCCAGAACACAAAAAATTTGCTTCCAACGAAATGACCCCATTCTTCAAAAATTTGCTTCCATCTAAATCACCTGAGAACACAAAAAATTCGCTTCCGAAGAAATCAACCCAGAGCACAAAAAATTCGCATCCAACAAAATGACTCCAGGGCACAGAAAACAGGCTTCCAACGAAATGACCCACTACTTCAAAAATTTGTTTCCATCGAAATCAACTGAGAACACCAAAAATTCGCACCAAAAAAATTAGCCCAAAAAACAAAAAATTTGCTTGCAACGAAATCTCCTGAGAACACAAATATTCGCTTCCAACAAAATCACCCCAGAGCACAAAAAATTCGCTTCCAAAGAAATGACTCCAGAGCATAGAAAACACGCGTCCAACAAAATGACGCCATACTTCAAAAATTTGCTACCATCGAAATCACCCCAGAACACAAAAAATTTGCTTCCAACGAAATTTCCCCAGAAGACAAAAAATTCTTTTGCAACGAAATCTCCTGAGAAAACAAATATTCGTTCTCAAAGATATCATCCCAGAGCACAAAAATTTCTCTTCCAAAGAAATCACCCTACAACACATAAATTCCTTTTCATTGAAATCCCCCGAGAAGACAAAAAATTCGCTTCCAAAGAAATCACCCCAGAACACAGAAAATTCGCTTGCAATGAAATCTCCTGAGAACACAAAAAATTCGCTTCCAACGAAATCACCCCAGAGCACAAAAAATTCGTTTCCAACGAAATGACTCCAGAGCACAGAAAACACGCTTTGAATGAAATGACCCGAGAACACAAATTTTCCCTTCCAACGATATCACCCTAGAACATAAAAAAATCGCTTCTATCGAAATCACCACAGAGACAAAAAATTCGCTTCCAACAAAATCACCCCAGAGCACAATAAATTCGCTTCCAACAAAATCACCCCAAAGCAGAAAAAATTTGCTTCCAAAGAAATGTCCGTATACTTCAAAAATTTGCTTCCATTGAAATCACATGAGGACACAAAAAATTCGCTTCCAAACCAATTACCCCACACCACAAAAAAGTCGCTTGCAACGAAATCTTCTGAGAACACAAATATTTGCTTCCATCGAACTCACCCCAGAACACAAAAAATTCGCTTCAAAAGAAATGACTCCAGAGCACAGAAAACACACTTCCAACGAAATGATCCCATACTTCAAAAATTTCCTACAATCGAAATCACCCCAGAACACAAAAAATTCGTTTCCAACGAAGTTACCCCAGAACACAAAAAATTCGCTTCCAACGAAGTTACCCCAGAACACAAAAAATTCGCTTCCAACAAAATGACTCTACAGCACAGAAAACACGCTTCCAACTAAATGACCCCCTATTTTAAAAATTTGCTTCCATCCAAAAAACCGGAGAACACAAAAAAATCTTCCAACAATATTGCCCCAGAAGACAAAAAATTCTTTTCCAACAAAATCTCCTGAGAACATAAATATTCGCTTCCAAAGATATCATCACAGAGTAGAAAAAAATTGCTTCCAACGAAATCACCCTAGAACACAAAAATTCCCTTTCAACGAAATCCCCCGAGAACACAAAAAATTTGCTTCCGAAGATATGACTCCAGAGCACAGAAAGCATGCTTCCAATGAAATGACCCCTGAACACAAAAAATTCGCCTCCAACGAAATCACCCTAAAACATAAAAAATTCGCTTCCATCGAAATCACCACAGAAGACAAAAAATTCGCTTCCAACCAAATCACCCCAGAGCACAAAAAATTCGCTTAGAATGAATTCACCCCAGAGCACAAAAAATTCGCTTCCAACAAAATGACTCCAGAGCACAGAAAACGTGCTTCCAAAGAAATGACCCCATATTTCAAAATTTGCTTCCATTGAAATCACCCAAGAACACAAAAAATTTGCATCCAAAGAAATTACCCCAGAACACAAAAAAATTCTCTTCCAACGAAATCTCCTGATAACACAAATATTCGCTTCCAAGGAAATCATCCCAGAGCACAAAAAAATTCGCTTCCAACAAAATTACCCTAGAACACAAAAAATTCGCTTTCAACGAAATCACCCGAGAACACTAAAAGTTCACTTCCAACAAAATTACCACAGAACAGAAAAAATTTTCTTCCATCGAAATCACCCCAGAACACAAAAAATTCACTTCCAAAGCAATCACGCTAGAACACAAAAAATGAGCTATAAACGAAATCACCTGAGAACACAAAAAATTTGCTTACAACAAAATCACCACAGAGCACAAAATATTCGCTTCCAATGAAATGACTCCAAAGCACAGAAAACATGCTTCCAATGAAAGGAACCCAGAACACAAAAAATTCGCTTCGAACGAAGTTACCCCAGAACACAAAAATTCGCTTCCAACGAAATCACCCCAGAACACAAAAAATTCGCTTCCAACGAAATGACTCCATAGCACAGAAAACACGCTTCCAACGCAATGACCCCCTACTTCAAAAATTTGCTTCCATGGAAATACCGGAAAACACAAACAATTCTCTTCTAACGATATTACCCCAGAAGACAAAAAATTCTTTTCCAACGAAATCTACTGAGAACAAAAATATTCGCTTCCAAAGATATCATCCCAGAGCACAAAAAATTCGCTTCCAAAGAAAGCACCCTTGAACACAAAAATTCCCTTTCAACGAAACCCCCGAGAACACAAAAAAATTTGATTCCAACGAAATCACCCCAGAGCACAAAAAATTCGCTTCCAAAGATATGACTCCAGAGCACAGAAAGCACGCTTCCAATGAAATGACCGCTGAACACAAAAAATTCGCCTCCAACGAAATCACCCTAAAACATAAAAAATTCGCTTCCATCGAAATCACCACAGAAGACAAAAAATTCGCTTCCAACCAAATCACCCCAGAGCACAAAAAATTCGCTTAGAACGAAATCACCCCAGAGCACAAAAAATTCGCTTCCAACAAAATGACTCCAGAGCACAGAAAACACGCTTCCAAAGAAATGACCCCATATTTCAAAATTTGCTTCCATTGAAATCACCCAAGAACACAAAAAATTTGCATCCAAAGAAATTACCCCAGAACACAAAAAAATTCTCTTCCAACGAAATCTCCTGATAACACAAATATTCGCTTCCAAGGAAATCATCCCAGAGCACAAAAAAATTCGCTTCCAACAAAATTACCCTAGAACACAAAAAATTCGCTTTCAACGAAATCACCCGAGAACACTAAAAGTTCACTTCCAACAAAATTACCACAGAACAGAAAAAATTTTCTTCCATCGAAATCACCCCAGAACACAAAAAATTCACTTCCAAAGCAATCACGCTAGAACACAAAAAATGAGCTATAAACGAAATCACCTGAGAACACAAAAAATTCGCTTACAACAAAATCACCACAGAGCACAAAATATTCGCTTCCAATGAAATGACTCCAAAGCCCAGAAAACATGCTTCCAATGAAAGGAACCCAGAACACAAAAAATTCGCTTCGAACGAAGTTACACCAGAACACAAAAATTCGCTTCCAACGAAATCACCCCAGAACACAAAAAATTCGCTTCCAACGAAATGACTCCATAGAACAGAAAACACGCTTCCAACGCAATGACCCCCTACTTCAAAAATTTGCTTCCATGGAAATACCGGAAAACACAAACAATTCTCTTCTAACGATATTACCCCAGAAGACAAAAAATTCTTTTCCAACGAAATCTACTGAGAACAAAAATATTCGCTTCCAAAGATATCATCCCAGAGCACAAAAAATTCGCTTCCAAAGAAAGCACCCTTGAACACAAAAATTCCCTTTCAACGAAATCACCCGAGAACAAAAAAAATACGCTTCCAACGAAATCACCCCAGAACACAAAAAATTCGCTTGCAACGAAATCTCCTGAGAACACAAATATTCGCTTCCAACGAAATACCCCAGAACACAAAAAATTCGCTTTCAATGAAATCACCACAGAACACAAAAAATTTGCTTCCAACGAAATGACTCCAGAGCACAGAAAACATGCTTCCAACGAAATGACCCCCTACTTCAAAAAATTGCTTCCATGGAAATACCGGAAAACAAAAAAATTCTCTTCTAATGATATTACCCCAGAAGACAAAAAATTCTTTTCCAACGAAATCTCCTGAGAACACAAATATTCGCTTCCAAAGATATCATCACAGAGCACAAAAAATTCGATTCCAAAGAAATCGCCCAAGAACAAAAAAATTCCCTTTCAAAAAAATCACCTGAGAACACTAAAAATTCGCTTCCAACGAAATCACCCTAAAACAGAAAAATACCCTTTCAACGAAATCACCCAAGAACACAAAAAATTCGCTTCCAACGAAATCACCGCAGAACACAAAAAATTCCCTCGCAACGAAATCTCCTGAGAACACAAATATTCGCTTCCAACGAAATCACCCCAGAGCACAAAAAAATTTGCTTCCAATGAAATGACTCCAGAGCACACAAAACACGCTTCCAATGAAATGACCCCAGAACACAAAAAATTCCCTTCCAACGAAATCAACCTAGAATATAAAACACTCGCTGCCTTCGAAATCACCACAGAAGACAAAAAATTCACTTCCAACCAAATCACCCAAGAGCACAAAAAATTCCCTTCCAACGAAATCACCGTAGAACAAAAAAAAATCGATTTCAACGAAATCACCTGAGAACACAAAAAATTTGCTTCCAACGAAATTACCCAGAATACAAAAAATTCGCTTGCTACGAAATCTTCCGAAAAACACATATATTCGCTTCCAACGAAATCAACTCAGAACACAAAAAATTCGCTTCCAACGAAGTGACTCCAGAGCACAGAAAACATGCTTCCAAAGAAATGACGTGATATTTCAAAAATTTGCTTCCATCGAAATCACCCGAGAACACAAAAAATTCGCTTCCAATGAAATGACTCCAGAGCACAGAAAACACGCTTCCAACGAAATGACCCGATATTTCAAAAATTTGCTTCCATCGAAATCACCCAAGAACACAAAAAATTCGCTTCCAACGAAATTACCCCAGAACACAAAAAATTCCCTTTCAACGAAATCACCCGAAAACACAAAAAGTTAACATCCAACGAAATTTCTACAGAACAGAAAAAAATTGCTTCTATTGAAATCACCCCAGAACACAAAAAATTCGCTTCCAATGCAATCACCTCAGATCACAAAATATTCGCTTCCAATGAAATGACTCCAAAGCACAGAAAACAAGCTTCCAATGAAAGGACCCTAGAACACAAAAAATTCGCTTCCACTATAATCACCCTATTACATAAAAAATTCGCTTTCAACGAAATGACTCCAGAGCACAGAAAGCACGCTTCCAATGAAATGACCCCAGAACACAAAAAATTCCCTTCCAAGAAAACCACCCTAGAACATAAAACACTCGCTTCGTTCGAAATCACCACAGAAGACAAACAATGCCCTTCCAACCAAATCACCCAAGAGCACAAAAAATTCGCTTCCAACGAAATCACCCTAGAACACAATAAATTCGCTAGCAACGAAATCTCCTGAGAACACAAATATTCGCTTCCAACGAAATCACCCCAGAACACAAAAAATTCGCTTCCAACGAAATGACTCCAGAGCACAGAAAACACGGTTCCAACGAAATGACTCCAGATCACAGAAAACACGGTTCCAACGAAGTGATCCCCTACTTCAAAAATTTGCTTCCATCGAAAAAACCGGAGAACACAAAAAATTCTCTTCCAACGATATTACCCCAGAAGACAAAAAATTCTTTTCCAACGAAATCTCCTGAGAACACAAATATTCTCTTCTAAAGATATCATCCCAGAGCACAAAAATTCGCTTCCAACCAAATTACACTAGAATGCAAAAATTCCCTTTCAAAGAAATCACCTGAGAACCCAAAAAATTCGCTTCCAACGAAATCACCCCAGAGCACAAAAAATTCTCTTCCAACGACATTACCCCAGAAGACAAAAAATTCTTTTCCAACGAAATCTCCTGAGAACACAAATATTAGTTTCTAAAGATATCATCCCAGTGCAAAAAAATTGCTTCCAACGAAATCACCCTAGAATGCAAAAATTCCCTTTCAAAGAAATCACGCGAGAACACAAAAAATTCGCTTCCAAAGAAATCACCCCAGAGCACAAAAAATTCGCTTCCAACGAAATGACTCCTGAGCACCGGAAACACGCTTCCAACGAAATGACCCCCTACTTCAAAAAATTGCTTCCATCGAAAAAAACGGAGAACACAAAAAATTCTCTTCCAACGACATTACCCCCGAAGACAAAAAATTCTTTTCCAACGAAATCTCCTGAGAACACAAATATTCCCTTCCAAAGATATCATCCCAGAGCACAAAAAATTCGCTTCCAACGAAATCACCCAAGAACGCAAAAATTCCCTTTCAAAGAAATCACGCGAGAAACACAAAAAATTCGCTTCCAAGGAAATTACTCAAGAACACAAAAAATTCGCTTGAAAAGAAATCTCCTGAGAACTCAAATATTCCCTTCCAACGAAATCACCCCAGAGTACAAAAAATTCGCTTCCAACTAAATGACTCCAGATCACAGAAAACACGCTTCCAACGAAATGACCCACTACTTCAAAATATTGCTTCCATCGAAAAAAGTGGAGAACACAAAAAATTCTCTTCCAACGACATTATCCCAGAAGACCAAAAATTCTTTTCCAACGAAATCTCCTGAGAACACAAAAAATTCACTTGCAACGAAATCTCCTGAGAACACAAATATTCGCTTCCAACGAAATCACCCCAGAACACAAAAAATTCGCTTCGAAAAAAATTACTCCAGAGCACAGAAAACAAGCTTCCAACGAAATGACCCACTACTTCAAAAAATTGCTTCCATTGATAAAACCGGAGAACACAAAAAATTCTCTTCCAACGACATTACCCCAGAAGGCAAAAAATTCTTTTCCAACGAAATCTCCTGAGAAAACAAATATTCACTTCCAAAGATATCATCCCAGAGCACAAAAAATTCGCTTCCAACGAAATCACCCTAGAACACAAAAATTCACTTGCAATGAAATCACCCGAGAATACAAAAAATTCACTTCCAACGGAATCAACCCAGAGCACAAAAATTCGATTCCAACAAAATTATCCTAGAACACAAAATTTCCCTTTCAACGAAATGACCTGAGAACACAAAAAATTCGCTTCCAACGATATTACCCCAGAAGACAAAAAATTGTTTTCAAACGAAATCTCATGAAAACACAAATATTCGCTTCCAAAGATATCATCCCAAAGCACAAAAAATTCGATTCTAATGAAATGACTCCAGAGCACCAAAAACACGCTTCCAACGAAATAACCCCCATCTTCAAAAATTTGCTTCCATCCACAAAACCGGAGAACACAAAGAATTCTCTTCCAACGATATTACCCCAGAAGGCAAAAAATTCTTTTCCAATGAAATCTTCTGAGAAAACAAATATTCGCTTCCAAAGATATCATCCCAGAGCACAAAAAATTTGCTTCCAACGAAATCACCCTAGAACACTATAATTCCCTTTCAACAAAAGCACCCGAGAACACAAAAAATTCGCTTCCAAAGAAATCACCCCAGAACACAAAAAATTCGCTTCCAACGAAATCACCCCAGAGCACAAAAATTCGTTTCCAAAGAAATGACTCCAGAGCACAGAAAACACGCTTCCAAGAAATGACCCACTACTTCAAAAAATTGCTTCAATTGATAAAACCGGAGAACACAGAAAATTCTCTTCCAACGACATTACCCCAGAAGACAAAAAATTCTTTTCCAATGAAATCTCCTGAGAATATAAATATTCGCTTCCAAAGATATCATCCCAGAGCACAAAAAATTTGCTTCCAACGAAATCACCCCAGAGCACAAAAAATTCGCTTCCAACGAAATGACTCCAGAACACAGAAAACACGCTTCCAACGAAAGGACACCCTACTTCAAAAATTTGCTTCCATCGAAAAAAATGGAGAACACAAAAAATTCTCGTCCAAAGATATTACCCCAGAAGACAAAAAACTCTTTTCCAACGAAATCTCCTGAGAACACAAATATTAGTTTCTAAAGATAACATCCCAGTGCAAAAAAATCGCTTCCAACGAAATCACCCTAGAATGCAAAAATTCCCTTTCAACGAAATTACTCGAGAACCCAAAAAATTCGCTTCCAACGATCTTACCCCAGAACACAAAAAATTCTTTTCCAACGAAATCTCCTGAGAACACAAATATTTGCTTCCAAAGATATCATCCCAGAGCACAAAAAATTCGCTTCCAACGAAATCACCGAAGAACGCAAAAATTCCCTTTTAAAGATATCACACGAGAACACAAAACATTCGCTTCGAAGGAAATTACTCCAGAACACAAAAAATTCGCTTGCAACGAAATCTCCTGAGAACACAAATATTTGATTCCAAAGAAATGAGCCCAAAGCAATAGAAATTTGATTCCAACGAAATGACTCCAGAGCACAGAAAACACGCTTCCTACGAAATGACCCACTACTTCAAAAATTTGCTTCCATCGAAAAAAACGGATATCACAAAAAATTCTATTCCTACGACATTACCCCAAAAGACAAAAAATTCTTTTCCAAAGAAATCTCCTGAGCACACAAATATTCGCTTCCAAAGATATCATCACAGAGCACAAAAAATTCGCTTCCAACGAAATCACCCAAGAACGCAAAAATTCCCTTTTGAAGAAATCACGCGAGAACACAAAAAATTGGCTTCCAAGGAAATTACTCCAGAACACAAAAAATTTGCTTGCAACGAAATCTCCTGAGAATACAAATATTCGCTTCCAAAGAAATGAGCCCAGAGCACCAGAAATTTGATTCCAACGAAATGACTCCAGAGCACAGAAAACACGCTTCCAATGAAATGACCCCCTACTTAAAAATTTTGCTTCCATCAAAAAACCAGAGAAAACAAAAAATTCTCTTCCAACGATACTACCTCAGAAGACAAAAAATACTTTTCCAACGAAAACTCCTGAGAAGACAAATATTCGCTTCCAACGATATCACCCCAGAGTACAAAAAATTCGCTTCCTACCAAATGACTCCAGATCATAAAAAACACGCTTCCAACGAAATGACCCACTACTTCAAAACATTGCTTCCATCGAAAAAAAGTGGAGAACACAAAAAATTCTCTTCCAACGACATTACCCCAGAAGACCAAAAATTCTTTTTCAATGAAATTTCCTGAGAACACAAAAAATTCACTTGCAACGAAATCTCCTGAGAACACAAATATTCGCTTCCAACGAAATCACCCCAGAGAACAAAAAATTCGCTTCGAACAAAATGACTCCCGAGCACAGAAAACAAGCTTCCAACGAAATGACCCACTACTTCAAAAAATTGCTTCAATTGATAATACCGGAGAACACAAAAAATTCTCTTCCAACGACATTACCCCAGAAGACAAAAAATTCTTTTCCAACGAAATCTCCTGAGAATATAAATATTCGCTTCCAAAGATATCATCCCAGAGCACAAAAAATTCGCTTCCAACGAAATCACCCCAGAGCACAAAAAATTCGCTTCCAACGAAATGACTCCAGAACACAGAAAACACGCTTCCAACGAAAATACACCCTACTTCAAAAATTTGCTTCCATCGAAAAAAATTGAGAACACAAAAAATTCACGTCCAAAGATTTTACCCCAGAAGACAAAAAATTCTTTTCCAACGAAATCTCATGAGAACACAAATATTAATTTCTAAAGATAACATCCCAGTGCAAAAAAATCGCTTCCAACGAAATCACCCTAGAATGCAAAAATTCCCTTTTAAAGATATCACCCGAGAACACAAAAAATTCGCTTCCAAGGAAATTACTCCAGAACACAAAAAATTCGCTTGCAACGAAATCTCCTGAGAACACAAATATTCGATTCCAAAGAAATGAGCCCAAAGCACCAGAAATTTGATTCCAACGAAATGACTCCAGAGCACAGAAAACACGCTTCCAACGAAATGACCCACTACTTTAAAAATTTGCTTCCATCGAAAAAACCGGAGATCACAAAAAATTCTCTTCCTACGACATTACCCCAAAAGACAAAAAATTCTTTTCCAAAGAAATCTCCTGAGCACACAAATATTCGCTTCCAAAGATATCATCACAGAGCACAAAAAATTCGGTTCCAACGAAATCACCCAAGAACGCAAAAATTCCCTTTTAAAGAAATCACGCGAGAACACAAAAAATTCGCTTCCAAGGAAATTACTCCAGAACACAAAAAATTTGCTTGCAACGAAATCTCCTGAGAATACAAATATTCGCTTCCAAAGAAATGAGCCCAGAGCACCAGAAATTTGATTCCAACAAAATGACTCCAGAGCACAGAAAACACGCTTCCAATGAAATGACCCACTACTTTAAAAATTTGCTTCCTTCGAAATAACCGAAGAACACAAAAAATTTCTCTTCCAACGAAATTACCCCAGAAGACAAAAAATTCTTTTCCAACGAAATCTCCTGAGAACACAAATATTCGCTTACAATGATATCAGCACAGAGCACAAAAAATTTGCTTCCAACGAAATCACCCCAGAGCACAGAAAATTCGCTTCCAACGAAATGACTCCAGAGCACAGAAAACATGCTTCCAATGAAATGACCCCCTACTTAAAAATTTTGCTTCCATCAAAAAACCAGAGAAAACAAAAAATTCTCTTCCAACGATACTACCCCAGAAGACAAAAAATACTTTTCCAAAGAAAACTCCTGAGAAGACAAATATTCGCTTCCAACGATATCACCCCAGAGTACAAAAAATTCGCTTCCAACCAAATGACTCCAGATCACAGAAAACACGCTTCCAACGAAATGACCCACTACTTCAAAACATTGCTTCAATTGATAAAACCGGAGAACACAAAAAATTCTCTTCCAACGACATTACCCCAGAAGACCAAAAATTCTTTTTCAATGAAATTTCCTGAGAACACAAAAAATTCACTTGCAACGAAATCTCCTGAGAACACAAATATTCGCTTCCAACGAAATCACCCCAGAGAACAAAAAATTCGCTTCGAACATAATGAATCCCGAGCACAGAAAACAAGCTTCCAACGAAATGACCCACTACTTCAAAAAATTGCTTCAATTGATAAAACCGGAGAACACAAAAAATTCTCGTCCAACGACATTACCCCAGAAGACAAAAAATTCTTTTCCAACGAAATCTCCTGAGAATATAAATATTCGCTTCCAAAGATATCATCCCAGAGCACAAAAAATTCGCTTCCAACGAAATCACCCCAGAGAACAAAAAATTCGCTTCCAACCAAATGACTCCAGATCACAGAAAACAAGCTTCCAACGAATTGACCCACTACTTCAAAAAATTGCTTCAATTGATAAAACCAGAGAACACAAAAAATTCTCTTCCAACGACATTACCCCAGAAGACAAAAAATTCTTTTCCAAAGAAATGTCCTGAGAACACAAAAAATTCACTTGCAACGAAATCACCCGAAAACACAAAAAATTCATTTCCAACGAAATCACACCAGAGCACAAAAAATTCGCTTCCAACGAAATGACTCCAGAGCACAGAAAACATGCTTCCAATGAAATGACCCCCTACTTCAAAAATTTGCTTCCATCGAAAAAACCGGAGAACACAAAAAATTCTCTTCCAAAGACATTACCCCAGAAGACAAAAAATTCTTTTCCAAAGAAATCTCCTGAGAACATAAATATTTGCTTCCAAAGATATCATCCCAGAGCACAAAAAAATCGCATCCAACGAAATCACCCTAGAACGCAAAAATTCCCTTTCAACGAAATCAGCCGTGAACACAAAAAATTCGCTTCCAACGAAATGACTACAGAATACAAAATATTCGCTTGCAATGAAATCTCCTGAGAACACAAATATTCGCTTCCAACGAAATCACCCCAGAGCACAAAAAATTAGCTTCCAACGAAATGACTCCAGAGCACAGAAAACACGCTTCCAAAGAAATGACCCCCTACTTCAAAAATTTGCTTCCATCGCAAAAAATGGAGAACACAAAAAATTCTCGTCCAACGATATTACCCCAGAAGACAAAAAATTCTTTTCCAACGAAATCTCCTGAGAATATAAATATTCGCTTCCAAAGATATCATCCCAGAGCACAAAAAATTTGCTTCCGATGAAATCACCCCAGAGCACAAAAAATTCACTTCCAACGAAATGACTCCAGAACACAGAAAACACGCTTCCAACGAAATGACACCCTACTTCAAAAATTTGCTTCCATCGATAAAAATGGAGAACACAAAAAATTCTCGTCCAAAGATATTACCCCAGAAGACAAAAAATTCTTTTCCAAGGAAATCTCCTGAGAATGTAAATATTCGCTTCCAAAGATATCATCACAGAGCACAAAAAATTCGCTTCCAACGAAATCACCCTAGAAGGCAAAAATTCACTTTCAACGACATCACCCGAGAACACAAAAAATTCGCTTCCAACGAAATCACCCCAGAGCACAAATAATTCGCTTCCAACGAAATCACTCCAGAGCACAGAAAACACGCTTCCAATGAAATGACCCCCTACTTAAAAAATTTGCTTTCATCGGAAAAACCGGAGAACAAAAAAATTTGGTTTCAACGAAATTACCCCACAACAGAAAAAATTCGCTTCCAACGAAATCACCCCAGAGAACAAAAAATTCGCTTCCAACTAAATGACTCCAGAGCACAGAAAACATGCTTCCAATGAAATGACGCCCTACTTCAAAAATTTGTTTCCATCGAAAAAACCGGAGAAAACAAAAAATTCTCTTCCAATGATATTAACCCAAAAGACAAAAAATTCTTTTCCAACGAAATCTCCTGAGAACACAAATATTCGCTTCCAATGATATCATCACAGAGCACAAAAAATTCGCTTCCAAGGAAATCACCCTAGAACACAAAAATTCCCTTTCAACGATATCACACGAGAACACAAAAAATTCGCTTCTAAAGAAATCACCCCAGAGCACAAAAAATTCGCTTTCAACGAAATGACTCCTGAGCACCGGAAATACGCTTCCAACGAAATGACCCACTACTTCAAAAAATTGCTTCCATCGAAAAAACCGGAGAACACAAAAAATTCTCTTCCAACGACATTACCCCCGAAGACAAAAAATTCTTTTCCATTGAAATCTCCTGAGAACACAAATATTCGCTTCCAAAGATATCATCCCAGAGCACAAAAAATCATTTCAATGAAATCTCCCTAGAACGCAAAAATTCCCTTTCAACGAAATCACCCGATAACCCAAAAAATTCGCTTCCAACGAAATCACCCCAGAGCACAAAAAATTCGCTTCCAATGAAATCACCCTAGAACACAAAAACTCCCTTTCAACGAAATCACCCGAGAAAACAAAAAACTCGCTTCCAACAAAATTACACCAGAACACAAAAAATTCGCTTTCAACGAAATTGTTCCAGAGCACAGAAAACATGCTTCCAACTAAATGACACGTTACTTCAAAATTTGTTTCCATCGAAAAAACCGGAGAACACAAAAAAATCTCTTCCAACGATATTACCCCAGAAGGCAAAAAATTCTTTTCCAACGAAATCTCCTGAGAACACAAATATTCGCTTCCAAAGATATCATCCCAGAGCAAAAAAATTCACTTCCTATGAAATCACCCTAGAACACAAAAATTCCCTTTCATGGAAATCACCCGAGAACACAAAAAATTTTCTTCCAAGAAATTACTCCAGAACACAAAAAATTCACTTGCAACGAAATCTTCTGAGAACACAAATATTCGCTTCCAACGAAATCACCCCAGAGCACAAAAAATTTGCTTCCAACGAAAGGACTCCAGAGCACAGAAAACACGCTTCCAACAAAATGACCTCCTACCTCAAAAATTTGCTTCCATCGAAAATACCAGAAAACACAAAAAATTCTCTTCCAACGATATTACCCCATAAGACAAAAAATTCTTTTCCAATGAAACCTCCTGAGAACACAGATATTCGATTCCAAAGATATCATCCCAGAGGACAAAAAATTGGCTTCCAACGAAATCACCCTAGAACACAAAAATTCTCTATCATGGAAATCACCCGAGAACACAAAAAATTCGCTTCCAAAGAAATTATCGCAGAACACAAAAAATTCGCTTCCAACGTAATGACTCCAGAGCACAGAATACACACTTCCAACGAAATGACCCCCTACTTCAAAAATTTGCTTCCATCGAAAAAACCGGAGAACACAAAAAATTCTCTTCCAATGATATTACCCCAGAAGGCAAAAAATTCTTTTCCAACGAAATCTCCTGAGAACAAAAATATTCGCTTCCAAAGATATCATCCCAGAGCACAATATAATCGCTTCCAACAAAATTACACTAGAACACAAAAATTCCCTTTCAACGAAATCACCCTGAGAACACAAAAATTCACTTTCAATGAAATCACCCGAGAATACAAAAAATTGACTTCCAACGGAATCATCCCAGAGCACAAAAATTCGCTTCCAACAAAATTATCCTAGAACACAAAATTTCCCTTTCAACGAAATGACCTGAGAACACAAAAAATTCGCTTCCAACGATATTACCCCAGAAGACAAAAAATTGTTTTCAAACGAAATCTAATGAGAACACAAATATTCGCTTCCAAAGATATCATCCCAAAGCACAAAAAATTCAATTCTAATGAAATGACTCCAGAGCACCAAAAACATGCTTCCAACGAAATAACCCCCATCTTCAAAATTTTGCTTCCATCGAAAAAACCGGAGAACACAAAGAATTCTCTTCCAACGATATTACCCCAGAAGGCAAAAAATTCTTTTCCAATGAAATCTTCTGAGAACACAAATATTCGCTTCCAAAGATATCATCCCAGAGCACAAAAAATTTGCTTCCAACGAAATCACCCTAGAACACAATAATTCCCTTTCAACAAAATTACCCGAGAACACAAAAAATTCGCTTCCAAAGAAATCACCCCAGAACACAAAAAATTCGCTTCCAACGAAATCACCACAGAGCACAAAAAATTCATTTCCAACGAAATGACTCCAGAGCACAGAAAACACGCTTCCAACGAAATGACCCCCTACTTCAAAAATTTGCTTCCATCGAAAAAAACGGAGAACACAAAAAAATCTCTTCCAACTATATTACCCCAGAAGACAAAAATTCTTTTCCAAAGAAATCTCCTGAGAATATAAATATTCGCTTCCAAAGATATCATCCCAGAGCACAAAAAATTCGCTTCCAACGAAATCATCCCAGAGCACAAAAAAATTGCTTCCAAAGAAATGACTCCAGAACACAGAAAACACGCTTCCAACGAAATGACACCCTACTTCAAAAATTTGCTTCCATCGAAAAAAATGGAGAACACAAAAAATTCTCGTCCAACGATATTGCCCCAGAAGACAAAAAATTCTTTTCCAATGAAATCTCCTGAGAACACAAATATTAGTTTCTAAAGATAACATCCCAGTGCAAAAAAATCGCTTCCAACGAAATCACCCTAGAATGCAAAAATTCCCTTTCAACGAAATTACTCGAGAACCCAAAAAATTCGCTTCCAACGATCTTACCCCAGAACACAAAAAATTCTTTTCCAACGAAATCTCCTGAGAACACAAATATTTGCTTCCAAAGATATCATCCCAGAGCACAAAAAATTCGCTTCCAACGAAATCACCGAAGAACGCAAAAATTCCCTTTTAAAGATATCACGCGAGAACACAAAAAATTCGCTTCCAAGGAAATTACTCCAGAACACAAATAATTCGCTTGCAACGAAATCTCCTGAGAACACAAATATTCGATTCCAAAGAAATGAGCGCAAAGCACCAGAAATTTGATTCCAACGAAATGACTCCAGAGCACAGAAAACACGCTTCCAACGAAATGACCCACTACTTCAAAAATTTGCTTCCATCGAAAAAACCAGAGAACACAAAAAATTCTCTTCCAACGGCATTACCCCCGAAGACCAAAAATTCTTTTCCACAAAAATCTCCTGAGAACACAAAAAATTCACTTGCTACCAAATCACCCGAGAACACAAAAAATTTGCTTCCAACCAAATCACACCACAGTACAAAAAATTTACTTCCAATGAAATGACTCCAGAACACCGAAAACACGCTTCCAACGAAATGACACCCTACTTCAAAAATTTGCTTCCATCGAAAAAAACGGAGAAGACCAAAAATTCTCTTCCAATGATATTACCCCAGAAGACAAAAAATTATTTTCCAACAAAATCTCCTGAGTACACAAATATTCGCTTCCATAGATATCATTCCAGAGCACAAAAAATTCGCTTCCAACGAAATCACCCTAGAACGCAAAAATTTCCTTTCAACGAAATCACCCGAGGACTCAAAAAATTCGCTTCCAACAAAATCACACCAGAGTACAAAAAATTTGCTTCCAATGAAATGACTCCAGACAACAGAAAACATGCTTCCAATGAAATGACACCCTTCTTCAAAAATTTGCTTCCATCGCAAAAACCGGAGAAGACAAAAAATTCTCTTCCAACGATATTACCCCAGAAGACAAAAAATTCTTTTCCAAGGAAATCTCCTGAAAACATAAATATTCACTTCCAAAGATATCATCCCAGAGCACAAAAAATTTGCTTACAACAAAATTACCCTAGAACACAAAAATTCCCTTTCAAAGAAACCACCCGAGAACCCAAAAAATTCGCTTCCAAAAAAATTACTCCAGAACAAAAAAAATTCGCTTGCAACGAAATCTCCAGAGAACACAAATATTGCTTCCAAAGATATCATCCCAGAGCACAAAAAATCATTTCAATGAAATCTCCCTAGAACGCAAAAATTCCCTTTCAACGAAATCACCCAATAACCCAAAAGAAATTCGCTTCCAACGAAATCACCCCAGAGCACAAAAAATTCGATTCCAACGAAATCACCCTAGAACACAAAAACTCCCTTTCAACGAAATCACCCGAGAAAACAAAAAATTCGCTTCCAAGAAAATTACACCAGAACACAAAAAATTCACTTTCAAAGAAATTGTTCCAGAGCACAGAAAACATGCTTCCAACTAAATGACACGTTACTTCAAAATTTGTTTCCATCGAAAAAACAGGAAAACAGAAAAAATTCTCTTCCAACGACATTACCCCAGAAGACAAAAAATTCTTTTCCAACAAAATCTCCTGAGAACACCAATATTCGCTTCCAAAGATATCATCCCAGAGCACAAAAAATTCGCTTCCAACAAAATTACACCAGAACACAAAAAATTCGCTGGCAACGAAATCTCCTGAGAACACAAATATTCGCTTCGAAAGAAATCCCCCCAGAGCACCAAAAATTCGCTTCCGACGAAATTATTCCAGAGCACAGAAAACACGCTTCCAAAGAAATGACCCCCTACTTCAAAAATTTGCTTCGATTGAAAAAACTGGAGAACCCGAAAAATTCTCTTCCAACTATATTACCCCAGAAGACAAAAAAATTCTTTTCCAATGAAATCTCCTGAGAACACAAATATTCGCTTCCAAAGATATCATCCCAGAAGACAAAAAATTCTTTTCTAACGAAATCTCCTGAGAACACAAATATTCGCTTCCAAAGATATCATCCCAGAGCACAAAAAATTCGCTTCCAACGAAATCACCCTAGAACACAAAAATTCACTTGCAATGAAATCACCCAAGAATACAAAAATTTCACTTCCAACGGAATAATCCCATAGCACAAAAATTCGCTTCCAACAAAATTATCCTAGAACACAAAATTTCCCTTTCAACGAAATGACCTGAGAACACAAAAAATTCGCTTTCAACGATATTACCCCAGAAGACAAAAAATTGTTTTCAAACGAAATCTCATGAGAACACAAATATTCGCTTCCAAAGATATCATCCCAAAGCACAAAAAATTCGATTCTAATGAAATGACTCCAGAGCACCAAAAACACGCTTCCAACGAAATAACCCCCATCTTCAAAAATTTGCTTCCATCGAAAAAACCAGAGAACACAAAGAATTCTCTTCCAACGATATTACCCCAGAAGGCAAAAAATTCATTTCCAATGATATCTTCTGAGAACACAAATATTCGCTTCCAAAGATATCATCCCAGAGCACAAAAAATTTGCTTCCAACGAAATCACCCTAGAACACAATAATTCCCTTTCAACAAAATCACCCGAGAACACAAAAAATTCGCTTCCAAAGAATTCACCCCAGAACACAAATAATTCGCTTCCAACGAAATCACCCCAGAGCACAAAAAATTCGTTTCCAACGAAATGACTCCAGAGCACAGAAAACACGCTTCCAAAGAAATGACCCCCTACTTCAAAAATTTGCTTCCATCGAAAAAAACGGAGAACACAAAAAATTCTCTTCCAACTATATTAACCCAGAAGACAAAAAATTCTTTTCCAACGAAATCTCCTGAAAATATAAATATTTGCTTCCAAAGATATCATCCCAGAGCACAAAAAATTCGCTTCCAACGAAATCACCCCAGAGCACAAAAAATTCGCTTCCAACGAAATGACTCCAGAAAAAACAGAAAACACGCTTCCAACGAAAGGATACCCTACTTCAAAAATTTGCTTCCATCGAAAAAAATGGAGAACACAAAAAATTCTCGTCCAAAGATATTACCCCAGAAGACAAAAAATTCTTTTCCAACGAAATCTCCTGAGAACACAAATATTAGTTTCTAAAGATAACATCCCAGTGCAAAAAAATCGCTTCCAACGAAATCACCCTAGAATGCAAAAATTCCCTTTCAACGAAATTACTTGAGAACCCAAAAAATTCGCTTCCAACGATCTTACCCCAGAACACAAAAAATTCTTTTCCAACGAAATCTCCTGAGAACACAAATATTTGCTTCCAAAGATATCATCCCAGAGCACAAAAAATTCGCTTCCAACGAAATCACCGAAGAACGCAAAAATTCCCTTTTAAAGATATCACGCGAGAACACAAAAAATTCGCTTCCAAGGAAATTACTCCAGAACACAAAAAATTCGCTTGCAACGAAATCTCCTGAGAACACAAATATTCGATTCCAAAGAAATGAGCCCAAAGCACCCGAAATTTGATTCCAACGAAATGACTCCAGAGCACAGAAAACACGCTTCCAACGAAATGACCCACTACTTCAAAAATTTGCTTCCATCGAAAAAACCGGAGAACACAAAAAATTCTCTTCCAACGAAATTACCCCAGAAGACAAAAAATTCTTTTCCAACGAAATCTCCTGGGAACACAAATATTCGCTTCCAATGATATCAGCCCAGAGCACAAAAAATTTGCTTCCAACGAAATCATCCCAGAGCACAGAAAATTTGCTTCCAACGAAATGACTCCAGAGCACAGAAAACATGCTTCCAATGAAATGACCCCCTACTTAAAAATTTGCTTCCATCAAAAAACCAGAGAAAACAAAAAATTCTCTTCCAACGATACTACCCCAGAAGACAAAAAATACTTTTCCAACGAAAACTCCTGAGAAGACAAATATTCGCTTCCAACGATATCACCCCAGAGTACAAAAAATTCGCTTCCAACCAAATGACTCCAGATCACAGAAAACACGCTTCCAACGAAATGACCCACTACTTCAAAATATTGCTTCCATCGAAAAAAGTAGAGAACACAACAAATTCTCTTCCAACGACATTATCCCAGAAGACCAAAAATTCTTTTTCAACGAAATTTCCTGAGAACACAAAAAATTCACTTGCAATGAAATCTCCTGAGAACACAAATATTCACTTCCAACGAAATCACCGCAGAGAACAAAAAATTCGCTTCGAACAAAATGACTCCAGAGCACAGAAAACAAGCTTCCAACGAAATGACCCACTACTTCAAAAAATTGCTTCAATTTATAAAACTGGAGAACACAAAAAATTCTCTTCCAACGACATTACCCCAGAAGACAAAAAATTCTTTTCCAGAGAAATCTCCTGAGAACACAAAAAATTCACTTGCAACGAAATCACCCGAAAACACAAAAAATTCGTTTCCAACGAAATCACACCAGAGCACAAAATATTCGCTTCCAACGAAATGACTCCAGAGCACAGAAATCATGCTTCCAATGAAATGACCCCCTACTTCAAAAATTTGCTTCCATCGAAAAAAACAGAGAACACAAAAAATTCTCTTCCAAAGACATTACCCCAGAAGACAAAAAATTCTTTTCCAAAGAAATCTCCTGAGAAAATAAATATTTGCTTCCAAAGATATCATCCCAGAGCACAAAAAATCGCTTCCAACGAAATCACCCTAGAACGCAAAAATTCCCTTTCAACGAAATCACCCGAGAACACAAAAAATTCGCTTCCAACAAAATGACTCTAGAATACAAAAAATTCGCTTGCAATGAAATCTCCTGAGAACACAAATATTCGCTTCCAACGAAATCACCCCAGAGCACAAAAAATTCGCTTCGAACAAAATGACTCCAGAGCACAGAAAACACGCTTCCAAAGAAATGACCCCCTACTTCAAAAATTTGCTTCCATCGAAAAAAATGGAGAACACAAAAAATTCTCGTCCAACGATATTACCCCAGAAGACAAAAAATTCTTTTCCAACGAAATCTCCTGAGAATATAAATCTTCGCTTCCGAAGATATCATCCCAGAGCACAAAAAATTCGCTTCCAATGAAATCACCCCAGAACACAAAAAATTCGCTTCCAACGAAATGACTCCAGAACACAGAAAACACGCTTCCAACGAAATGACACCCTACTTCAAAAATTTGCTTCCATCGAAAAAAATGAAGAACACAAAAAATTCTCGTCCAACGATATTACCCCAGAAGACAAAAAATTCTTTTCCAACGAAATCTCCTGAGAATATAAATCTTCGCTTCCGAAGATATCATCCCAGAGCACAAAAAATTCGCTTCCAATGAAATCACCCCAGAACCCAAAAAATTCGCTTCCAACGAAATCACCCCAGAGCACAAAAAATTCGCTTCCAACGAAATGACTCCAGAGCACAGAAAATACGCTTCCAACGAAATGACCCCCTACTTCAAAAAATTGCTTCCATCGAAAAAACCGGAGAACACAAAAAATTCTCTTCCAACGACATTACCCCAGAAGACAAAAAATTCTTTTCCAACGAAATCTCCTGAGAACACAAATATTCGCTTCCGAAGATATCATTCCAGAGCACAAAAAATTCGCTTCCAACAAAATCACCCTAGAACGCAAAAATTCCTTTTCAACGAAATCACCCGAGAACTCAAAAAATTCGCTTCCAACAAATTCACCCCAGAGCACAAAAAATTTGCTTCCAATGAAATGACTCCAGACAACAGAAAACATGCTTCCAACGAAATGACACCCTACTTCAAAAATTTGCTTCCATCGCAAAAACCGGAGAAGACAAAAAATTCTCTTCCAACAATATTACCCCAGAAGACAAAAAATTCTTTTCCAAGGAAATCTCCTGAAAACATAAATATTCGCTTCCAAAGATATCATCCCAGAGCACAAAAAATTTGCTTACAACGAAATTACCCTAGAACACAAAAATTCCCTGTCAAAGAAACCACCCGAGAACCCAAAAAATTCGCTTCCAAAGAAATTACTCCAGAACAAAAAAAAAATTCGCTTGCAACGAAATCTCCAGAGAATACAAATATTCGCTTCCAAAGATATCATTCCAGAGCACAAAAAATCATTTCAATCAAATCTCCCTAGAACGCAAATATTCCCTTTCAACGAAATCACCCGATAACCCAAAAAATTCGCTTCCAACGAAATCATCCCAGAGCACAAAAAATTCGCTTCCAATGAAATCACCCTAGAACACAAAAACTCCCTTTCAACGAAATCACCCGAGAAAACAAAAAACTCGCTTCCAACAAAATTACACCAGAACACAAAAAATTCGCTTTCAACGAAATTGTTCCAGAGCACAGAAAACATGTTTCCAACTAAATGACACGTTACTTCAAAATTTGTTTCCATCGAATAAACCGGAGAACACAAAAAATTCTCTTCCAACGAATTCTCCTGAGAATATAAATATTCGCTTCCGAAGATATCATCCCAGAGCACAAAAAATTTGCTTCCAATGAAATCACCCCAGAACACAAAAAATTCGCTTCCAACGAAATGACTCCAGAACACAGAAAACACGCTTCCAACGAAATGACACCCTACTTCAAAAATTTGCTTCCATCGAAAAAAAATGGAGAACACAAAAAATTCTCATCCAACGGTATTACCCCAGAAGACAAAAAATTCTTTTCCAAGGAAATCTCCTGAGAATATAAATATTCGCTTCCAAAGATATCATCACAGAGCACAAAAAATTCGCTTCCAACGAAATCACCCTAGAAGGCAAAAATTCACTTTCAACGACATCACCCGAGAACACAAAAAATTCGCTTCCAAAGAAATCACCCCAGAGCACAGAAAACATGCTTCCAATGAAATGACCCCTACTTCAAAAATTTGCTTCCATCGAAAAATCGGAGAACACAAAAAATTCTATTCCAACGATATTACCCCAGAAGACAAAAAATTCTTTTTCAATGAAATTTCCTGAGAAAACAAAAAATTCACTTGCAACGAAATCTCCTGAGAACACAAAATTCGTTTCAAAAGTAATCATCCCAGAGCACAAAAAAATCACTTCCAACAAAATCACCCCATAACACAAAAATTCCCATTCAACGAAATCACGCGAGAACACAAAAATTCGGTACCAACGAAATTACCCCAAAACACAAAAATTTGGTTGCAATGAAATCTCCTGAGAACACAAATATTCGCTTCCATCGAAATCACGCCAGAGAAGAAAAAATTCGCTTCCACCGAAATGACTCCAGAGCACAGAAAACCCGCTTCTAACGAAATGACCCCCCTACTTCAAAAATTTGCTTCGATCGAAAAAACTGGAGAACACAAATAATTCTCTTCCAACGACATTACCCCAGAAGACAAAAAATTCTTTTCCAACGAAATCTCCTGAGAATATAAATATTTGCTTCCAAAGATATCATCCCAGAGCACAAAAAAATCATTTCAACAAAATCACCCTAGACCGCACAAATTCCCTTTCAACGAAATCACCCGAGAACCCAAAAAATTCGCTTCCAAAGAAATGACTCCAGAGCACAGAAAACACTCTTCCAAAGAAATGACGCCCTACTTCAAAAATTTGCTTCCATCGAAAAAAATTGAGAACACAAAAAATTCTCGTCCAACGATATTACCCCAGAAGACAAAAAATTCTTTTCCAACGAAATCTCCTGAGAATATAAATATTTGCTTCCAAAGATATCATCCCAGAGCACAAAAAATTCGCTTCCAATGAAATCACCGCAGAGCACAAAGAATTCGCTTCCAACGAAATGACTCCAGAACACAGAAAACACGCTTCCAACGAAATGACACCCTACTTCAAAAATTTGCTTCCATCGAAAAAAATGAAGAACACAAAAAATTCTCGTCCAACGATATTACCCCAGAAGACAAAAAATTCTTTTCCAACGAAATCTCCTGAGAATATAAATATTCGCTTCCAAAGATATCATCACAGAGCACAAAAAATTCGCTTCCAACGAAATCACCCTAGAATGCAAAAATTCACTTCCAACGAAATCCCCCGAGAACACAAAAAATTCGCTTCCAAAGAAATGACTCCAGAGCACAGAAAAAATGCTTCCAACGAAATGACACCCTACTTCAAAATTTGCTTCCATCGAAAAAACCGGAGAACACAAAAATTCTCTTCCAACGACATTACCCCAGAGGACAAAAAATTATTTTCCAACGAAATCTCCTGAGAACACAAATATTTTCTTTCAAAGATATCATGCCAGAGCACAAAAAATTCGCTTCCAACGAAATCACCCAAGAACGCAAAACTTCCCTTTTAAAGATATCACGCGAAAACACAAAAAATTCGCTTCCAAGGAAATTACTCCAGAACACAAAAAATTCGCTTGCAAAGAAATCTCCTGAGAACACAAATATTCACTTCCAAAGATATCATCCCAGAGCACAAAAAATTCGCTTCCAACAAAATTACACCAGAACACAAAAAATTCGCTTGCAATGAAATCTCCTGAGAACACAAATATTCGCTTCCAAAGAAATCACCCCAGAGCACCAAAAATTCGCTTCCAACGAAATTATTCCAGAGCACAGAAAACATGCTTCGAACGAAATGACACGCTACTTCAAAATTTGTTTCCATCGAAAAAAACGGAGAACACAAAAAATTCTCTTCCAACGACATTACCCCAGAAGACAAAAAATTCTTTTCCAATGAAATCTCCTGAGAACACAAATATTCGCTTCCCAAGAAATCACACCAGAGCACAAAAAATTCATTTCCAAAGAAATGACTCCAGAGCACAGAAAACACACTTCCAACGAAATGACCCCCTACTTCAAAAATTTGCTTCCATCGAAAAAACCAGAGAACACAAAAAATTCTCTTCCAACGATCTTACCCCAGAAGACAAAAAATCCTTTCCAACGAAATCTCCTGAGAACACCAATATTCACTTCCAAAGATATCATCCCAGAGCACAAAACATTCGCTTCCAACAAAATTACACCAGAACACAAAAAATTGCTTGCAACGAAATCTCCTGAGAACACAAATATTCGCTTCCAAAGAAATCACCACAGAGCACCAAGAATTCGCTTCCAATGAAATGACTACAGAGCACAGAAAAGATGCTGCCAACGAAATGACACTCTATTTCAAAATTTGCTTCCATCGAAAAAACCGGTGAACACAAAAAATTCTCTTCCAACGATATTACCCCAGAAAACAAAAAATTCTTTTCCAACGAAATATGCCGAGAACACGAATATTCGCTTCCAAATATATCATCCCAGAGCACATAGAATTCGCTTCAAACGAAATCACCCTAGAACACAATAATTCCCTTTCAAAGAAATAACCCGAGAACCCAAAAAATTCGCTTCCAAATAAATTACTCCAGAACACAAAAATTCGCTTGCAACGAAATCTCCAGAGAACACAAATATTCGCTTCCAACAAAATCACCCCAGAGCACAAAAAATTCGCTTCCAACGACATGACTCCAGAGCACAGAAAACACTCTTCCAACAAAATGACCCCATAATTCAAAATTTGCTTCCATCGAAAAGACCGGAGAACACAAAAAATTATCTTCTAACGATATTACCCCAGAAGACAAAAAATACTTTTCCAATGAAATCTCCTGAGAACACAAATATTCCCTTCCAAGGATATCATCCCAGAGCACAAAAAATTCGCTTCCAATGAAATCACCCTAGAACACAAAAATTCCCTTTCAAAAAAATCACCAGAGAACACAAAAAATTCGCTTCCAATGAAATCACCCTAGAACATAAAAATTCCCTTTCAAAAAAATCACCCGAGAACACAAAAAATTCGCTTCCAACGAAATCACCCCAGAGCACAAAAAATTAGCTTCCAAAGAAATGACTCCAGAACACAGAAAACACCCATCGAACGAAATGACCCCCTAATTCTAAAATTTGCTTCCATCGAAAAAATGGGAGAACACAAAAAATTCTCTTCCAACGATATTACCCCAGAAGACAAAAATTTCTTTTCCAATGAAATCTCCTGAGAACACAAATATTGGCTTCCAATCTTATCATCCCAGAGCACAAAAAATTTGCTTCCAAAGAAATCACCCTAGAACACAAAAATTCTCTTCCAATGAAATCACATAAGAACACCAAAAATTCGCTTGCAACGAAATCTCCTGAGAACACAAATGTTCGCTTCCAACGAAATCACCACAGAGTACAAAAAATTCGCTTCCAACAAAATGACTCCACAGCACAGAAAACATGCTTCCAACGAAATGACCCTCTACTTCAAAAATTTGCTCCATCGAAAAGACTGGAAAACACAAAAAATTCGTTTCTAACTAAATTACACCAGAACCCAAAAAATTCGCTTCCAAAGAAATGTCCCGAGAACACAAATATTCGCTTCCAAAGATATCATCCCAGAGCACAAAAACTTCGCTTCCAAGAAATCACCCTAGAACACAAAAATTCCCTTTCAACGAAATCACCAGAGAAAACAAAAAATTCGATTCCAAAGAAATCACCCCAGAACAGAAAAAATTAGCTTGCAATGAAATCTCCTGAGAGCACAAATATTTGCTTCCAACGAAATCACCCCAGAGCACAAAAAATTTGCTTCCAACGAAATGACTCCAGGGCACAGAAAACACGCTTCCAACGAAATGACCCCATACTTCAAATATTTGCTTCCATCGAAAAGACCGGAGAACACAAAAAATTCTTTTCTCAGTATATTACACCAGAAGACAAAAAATTCTTTTCCAACGAAATCTCCTGAGAACACAAATATTTGCTTCCAAGGATAATCCCAGAGCACAAAAAATTAGCTTCCAAAGAAATGACTCCAGAACACAGAAAACACCCATCCAACGAAATGACCCTCTACTTCTAAAATTTGCTTCCATCGAAAAAATCGGAGAACACAAAAATTTATCTTCCAACGATATTACCCCAGAAGATAAAAAATTCTTTTCCAATGAAATCTCCTGAGAACACAAATATTCGCTTCCAAGGATATCATCCCAGAGCACAAAAAATTCGTTTCCAACGAAATCACCCTAGAACACAAAAATTCCCTTTCAAAGAAATCACCCGAGAACAGAAAAAATTTGCTTCCAACGAAATCACCCCAGAGCACAAAAAATTAGCTTCCAAAGAAATGACTTCAGAACACAGAAAACACGCAACCAAGGAAATGACCCCCTACTTCAAAAATTTGCTTCCATCGAAAAAACCGGAGAACACAAAAAATTCTCTTCCAACGATATTAATCCAGAAAACAAAAAATTCTTTTCCAATGAAATCTCCTGAGAAAAAAAATATTCGCTTCCAAAGATATCATCCCAGAGCACAAAAAATTCGCTTCCAAAGAAATCACCCTAGAACACAAAAATTCCCTTCCAACGAAATCACCCCAGAACACCAAAAATTCGCATACAACGAATACTCCTGAGAACACAAATATTCGCTTCCAATGAAATCATCCCAGAGCACAAAAAATTCGCATCCAACGAAATCACACTAGAACACAAAAATTCCCTTTCAACGAAATCACCCGAGAACACAAAAAATTCGCTTCCAAAAAAATCACCCCAGAACACAAAAAATTTGCTTGCAATGAAATCTCCTGAGAACACAAATATTCGCTTCCAACGAAATCACCCCAGAGCACAAAAAATTAGCTTCCGACGAAATGACTCCTGAGCACAGAAAACAGGCTTCCAACGAAATTACCAAAGAACAGAAAAAATTTCCTTCCATCGAAATCACCCCAGAACACAAAAAATTCGCTTCCAACGAAATCATGCTAGAACACAAAAAATTAGCTTTCAACGAAATCACCCGAGAACACAAAAAATTCGCATCCTATGAAATTACCCCAGTAGACAAAAAATTCACTTCCAAGGAAATCACTCCAGAACAGAAAAAATTCGCTTCCAACGAAATTACCCCCGAAGACAAAAATTTCTTTTCCAACGAAATCTCCTGAGAACACAAAATTCGCTTCCCAAGAAAACATCCCAGAGCACAAAAAATTCGCTTCCAACGAAATCACCATAGAACACAAAAATTCCCTTTCACAAAATCACCCGAGAACACAAAAAATTCGCATCCAACGAAATCACACTAGAACACAAAAATTCCCTTTCAACGAAATCACCCGAGAACACAAAAAATTCGGTTCCACCAAAATTACCCCAGAACACAAAAAATTCGCTTGCAATGAAATCTTCTGAGAACACAAATATTCGCTTCCATCGAAATCACCCTAGAGCACAAAAAATTCGCTTCCAACGAAATCACCACAGAGTAGAAAAAATTCGCTTTCAACGAAATGACTCCAGAGTACAGAAAACATGCTTCCAAAGAAATGACCCCCTACTTCAAAAATTAGCTTCCTTCGAAAAAACCGGAGAACACAAAAAATTCTCTTCCAACGATATTACCCCAGAAAACAAAAAATTCTTTTGCAACGAAATCTCCTGAGAACACAAATATTCGCTTCCAAAAAATCATCCTAGAGCAAAAAAAAAAATCATTTCAACGAAATCACCCTAGAACGCAGAAATTCCCTTTCAAGGAAATCACCCGAGAACACAAAAAATTGGCTTCAACGAAATGACTCCAGAGCATAGAAATCATGCGTCCAAGGAAATGACACCCTACTTCAAAATTTGCTTCCATCCAAAAAACCGGAGAACACAAAAAATTCGCTTCAAACGACATTACCCCAGAAGACAAAAAATTCTTTTCCAACGAAATCTCCTGGGAACACAAATATTCTCTTCCAAAGATATCATGCCAGAACACAAAAAAATCATTTCAAAGAAATCACCCCAGAACCCAAAAATTCCCTTTCAACAAAATCACCCGAGAACCCAAAAAAATCACTTCCAACGAAATCACCTCAGAGCACAAAAAATTTGCTTCCAACGATGTCTCCAGAGCACAGAAAACACACTTCCAACGAACTGACCCCCTACTTCAAAAATTTGCTTCCATCGAAAAAACAGGAGAACACAAAAAATTCTCTTCCAACGATATTACCCCAGAAGACAAAAAATTCTTTTCCAACGAAATCTCCTGAGAACACAAATATTCGCTTCCAAAGATATCATCCCAGAGCACAAAAAATTCGCTTCCAATGAAATCACCCTAGAACGCAAAAATTCCCTTTCAAGGAAATCACCCGAGAACACAAAAAATTCGCTTCCAACGAAATTACCCCAGAACACAAAAAATTCGCTTCCAATGAAATTTCCTGAGAACACAAATATTCGCTTCCAAAGATATCATCTCAGAGCACAAAAAATTCTCTTTGAACGAAATCACCCTAGAACACAAAAATTCCCTTTCAACGAAATCACCCGAGAAAAGAAAAAAATCGCTTCCAAAGAAATTACTCCAGAACACAAAAAATTCGCTTGCAACGAAATCTCCTGAGAACACAAATATTCGCTTCCAACGATATCATCTCAGAGCACAAAAAATTCGTTTCCAACGAAATTACCCCAGAACACAAAAAATTCACTTGCAACGAAATCTCCTGAGAACACAAATATTCGCTTCCAACGAAATCACAACAGAGCACAAAAAATTCGCTTCCAACGAAATGACTGCAGAGCACAGAAAACACGCTTCCAACGAAATGACCCAATACTTCAAAAATTTCCTTCCATCGAAACAACTGGAGAACACAAAAAATTCTCTTCCAACGATATTACCCCAGAAGACAAAAAATTCTTTTCCAATGAAATATCCTGAGAACACAAATATTCGCTTCCAACGATATCATCTCAGAGCACAAAAAATTTGCTTCCAACGAAATGACTCCAGAGCACAGAAAACATGCTTCCAAACAAATGAGCCCCTACTTAAAAAATTTGCTTTCATCGGAAACACCGGAGAACACAAAAAATTCGCTTCGAACGATATTACCCCAGAACACAAAAAATTCGCTTGCAACGAAATTTCCTGAGAATACAAATATTCGCTTCCAAAGATATCATCCCAGAGCACAAAAAATTCGATTCCAACGAAATCACCCAAGAATGCAAAAATTCCCTTTCAACGAAATCACCCGAGAACACAAAAAATTCGCTTCCAACGAAATTACCCCAGAACACAAAAAATTCACTTGCAACGAAATCTCCTGAGAACACAAATATTCGCTTCCAACGAAATCACAAAAAAGCACAAAAAATTCACTTCCAACGAAATGACTCCAGAGCACAAAAAAATCGCTTCCAATGAAATCACCCTAGAACGCAAATATTCCCTTTCAACGAAATCACCGGAGACCCAAAAAATTCGCTTCCAACGAAATCACCCTAGAAAGCAAATATTCCCTTTCAACGAAATCACCCGAGACCCAAAAAATTGGCTTCCAACGAAATCACCCCAGAGCACAAAAAATTTGCTTCCAATGAAATGACTGTTGAGCACAGAAAACACGCTTCCAAAGATATGACCCCCTATTTCAAATATTTGCTTCCATCGAAAACCCAGAGAACACAAAACATTCTCTTCCAATGATATTACCCGAGAAAACAAAAAATTCTTTTCCAACGAAATCTCCTGAGAACACAAATATTCGCTTCCAAAGATATCATCCCAGAGCCCAAAAAATCATTTCAACGAAATCAACCTAGAACGCAAAAATTCCCTTTCAAGGAAATCACCCGAGAACACAAAAAAATTCGCTTCACCGAAATGACTCCAGAGCACAGAAATCATGCTTCCAACGAAATGACACCCTACTTCAAAATTTGCTTCCATCCAAAAAACCGGAGAACACAAAAAATTCGCTTCAAACGACATTACCCCAGGAGACAAAAAATTCTTTTCCAACGAAATCTCCTGGGAACACAAATATTCTCTTCCAAAGATATCATCCCAGAACACAAAAAAAATCATTTCAACGAAATCACCCCAGAACACAAAAATTCCCTTTCAACAAAATCACCCGAGAACCCAAAAAATTCGCTTCCAACGAAATCACCTCAGAGCACAAAAAATTTGCTCCCAACGAAATGACTCCTGAGCACAGAAAACGCGCTTCCAACGAAATGACCCTGTACTTCAAAAAATTGCTTCCATCGTAAAAACCGGAGAACACAAAAAATTCTGTTCCAACGATATTACCCCAGAAGACAAAATTCTTTTCCAACGAAATCACCTGAGAACACAAATATTCGCTTCCAAAGATATCATCCCAGAGCACAGAAAATTCGCTTCCAACGATATCACCCTAGAACACAAAAATTCCCTTTCAAAGAAATCACGTGAGAACACAAAAATTCGCTTCCAACAAAATTTCCCCAGAGCACAAAAAATTCGCTTCCAACGAAATGACTCCTGAGCACAGAAAACACGCTTCCAACGAAATGACCCCCTACTTCAAAAATTTGCTTCCATCGAAAAAACCGGAGAACATAAAAAATTCGCTTCCAACGATATTACCCCAGAAGACCAAAAATTCTTTTCCAAAGAAATCTCCTGAGAACACAAATATTCTCTTCCAAAGATATCATCCCAGAGCACATAAAAATCATTTCAACGAAATCACCCCAGAACACAAAAATTTCCTTTCAAAGAAATCACGCGAGAACACAAAAAATTCGCTTCTAACGAAATCACCCTAGAGCACAAAAAATTCGCTTCCAACGAAATCACCCTAGAATACAAAAATTCCCTTTCAATGAAATCACCCGAGAACACAAAAAATTAGCTACCAACGAACAGACTCCAGAGCACAGAAAACACACTTCCAACGAAATGACCCCCCTCCTTCAAAAATTTGCTTCAATCAAACAAACCGGAGAACACAAAAAAATTCATTTCCAAAGAAATGACCCCAGAACACAAAAAAATTCGCTTCCAACGAAATCTTCTGAGAACACAAATATTCACTTCTAAAGAAATCATCCCAGAGCACAAAAAAATCGCTTCCAACAAAATCACCCTCGAACATAAAAAATTTCCTTTCAAAGAAATCACCCGAGAACACAAAAAATTCACGTCCAACGAAATTCCCAAAGAACACAAGAAATTCGCTTCCAACGAAATTACCCTAGAACACACAAATTTCGCTTCCAACAAAATCACCCCAGAGCACAAAAAATTCTCTTCCAATGAAATGACTCCAGAGCACAGAAAACACGCTTCCAAGGAAATGATCCCATACTTCAAAAATTGGCTTCCATCGAAATCACCCGAGAACACAAAAAATTCACTTCCAACGAAATTATCCCAGAACACAGAAAATGCGCTACCAACGAAATCACCCCAGAGCACAAAAAATTCGCTTACAACGAAATGACCCCGGAACACAAAAAATTCCCCTTCTAGGAAATTACACGAGAACACAAAAAATCCGCTTCTAACGAAATCACTCCAGAGGACAAAAAATCGCTTCTATCGAAATGACTCCAGAACACAGAAAACACGCTTCCAACGAAATGACCCCCTCCTTCAAAAATTTGCTTCCATCAAACAAACCAGAGAACACAAAAAATTCATTTCCAAAGAAATGACCCCAGAACACAAAAAATTCTCTTCCAATGAAATCTTCTGAGAACACAAATATTCACTTCTAAAGAAATCATCCCAGAGCACAAAAAATTCGCTTCCAACAAAATCACCCTAGAACACAAAAAATTCCCTTTCAACGAAATCACCCGAGAATACAAAAAATTCGCTTCCAACATAATCAACCCAGAGCACAAAAAATTCGCTTCCAACAAAATGACTCCAGAGCACAGAAAACACGCTTCCAATGAAATGACTCCAGAACACAAAAAATTTGCTTTCAACGAAATCACCCTAGAACATAAAAAATTCGCTTCCATCGAAATCACCATAGAAGACACAAAATTCGCTTCCAACCAAATCACTCCAGAGCACAAAAAATTTGCTTCCAACGAAATCAACCTAGAAAATAAAAAATTCCCTTTCAATGAAATTACCCCAGAACACAAAAAATTCGCTTGCAACGAAATCTCCTGAGAACACAAATATTTGCTTCCAAAGAAAACATCCCAGAGCACAAAAAATTCGCTTCCAACGAAATCACCCCAGAGCACAAAAAATTTGCTTCCAACGAAATGACTCCAGAGCACAGAAAACACGCTTCCAATTAAATGACCCCATACTTCAAATATTTGCTTCCATCGAAAAGACCGGAGAACACAAAAAATTCTTTTCTAAGTATATTACACCAGAATACAAAAAATTCTTTTCCAACGAAATCTCCTGAGAACACAAATATTCGCCTCCAAGGATATCATCCCAGAGCACAAAAAATTCGCTTCCAACGAAATCACCCTAGAACACAAAAATTCCCTTTCAAAGAAATCACCCGAGAACAGAAAAAATTTGCTTCCAACGAAATCACCCCAGAGCACAAAAAATTAGCTTCCAAAGAAATGACTTCAGAACACAGAAAACACGCATCCAAGGAAATGACCCCCTACTTCTAAAATTTGCTTCCATCGAAAAAACCGGAGAACACAAAAAATTCTCTTCCAACGATATTACTCCAGAAGACAAAAAATTCTTTACCAATGAAATCTCCTGAGAAAAAAAAAATATTCGCTTCCAAAGATATCATCCCAGAGCACAAAAAATTCGCTTTCAAAGAAATCACCCTAGAACACAAAAATTCCCTTCCAACGAAATCACCCCAGAACACCAAAAATTCGCATACAACGAATACTCCTGAGAACACAAATATTCGCTTCCAATGAAATAATCCCAGAGCACAAAAAATTCGCATCCAACGAAATCACACTAGAACACAAAAATTCCCTTTCAACGAAATCACCCGAGAACACAAAAAATTCGCTTCCAAAAAAATCACCCCAGAACACAAAAAATTTGCTTGCAATGAAATCTCCTGAGAACACAAATATTCGCTTCCAACGAAATCACCCCAGAGCACAAAAAATTAGCTTCCGACGAAATGACTCCTGAGCACAGAAAACACGCTTCCAACGAAATTACCAAAGAACAGAAAAAATTTCCTTCCATCGAAATCACCCCAGAACACAAAAAATTCGCTTCCAACGAAATCATGCTAGAACACAAAAAATTAGCTTTCAAAGAAATCACCCGAGAACACAAAAAATTCGCATCCTATGAAATTACCCCAGTAGACAAAAAATTCACTTCCAACGAAATCACTCCAGAACAGAAAAAATTCACTTCCAACGAAATTACCCCCGAAGACAAAAATTTCTTTTCCAACGAAATCTCCTGAGAACACAAAATTCGCTTCCCAAGAAAACATCCCAGAGCACAAAAAATTCGCTTCCAACGAAATCACCCTAGAACACAAAAATTCCCTTTCACAAAATCACCCGAGAACACAAAAAATTCGCTTCCAACGAAATCACCACAGAGTACAAAAAATTCGCTTCTAACAAAATGACTCCACAGCACAGAAAACACGCTTCCAACGAAATGACCCCATACTTCAAAAATTTCCTTCCATCGAAAAGACCAGAAAACACTAAAAATTCTTTTCCAACGAAATTACATGAGAACACAAAAAATTCGTGTCCAACGAATTCTCCTGAGAACACAACTATTCTCGTCCAAAGAAATCACCCTAGAACACAAAAAATTCGTGTCCAACGAAATTGCCCCAGAACAGAAAATATGTACTTCCCACCAAATCAAACCAGAGCACAAAAAATTCCCTTCCAAAAAAATCACCCTAGAAGTAAAATATTGGCTTCCTAAGAAATTTCCCCAGAACGGAAGAAATTTGCTTCCATCTAAATCACTCGGGATCACAAATATGTGCTTCTAAAGAAATAACCCTAAAACATGAAAAATTCGCTTCCATTGAAATCACCCGAGAACACAAGAAAAATCGCTTCCAAAGAAATCAGCCCAGAGCACGAAAAATTCGTTTCCAATGAAATGACTCCTGAGCACAGAAAACACGCTTCCAACGAAAGGACCCCCTACTTCAAAAATTTGCTTCCATCGAAAAAACCAGAGAAAATAAAAAATTCACTTCCAACGATATTACCCCAGAAGACAAAAAATTCTTTTCCAAAGAAATCTCCCAAGAACACAAATATTCACTTCCAAAGATATCATCCCAGGGCACAATAAGTTCGCTTCCAACGAAATCACCCTAGAACACAAAAATTCCCTTCCAACGAAATCACCCTAAAACACAAAAATTCCCTTTCAACGAAATCACCCAGGAATACAAAAAATTCGCTTCCAACGAAATGACACCCTACTTCAAAATTTGCTTCCATCGAAAAAACAGAGAAACACAAAAAATTTTCTTCCAACAACATTACCCCAGAAGACAAAAAATTCACTTGCAAGGAAATATCCTAAGAACACAAATATTCACTTCCAACGAAATCACCCCAGAGCACAAAAAATTTGATTCGAACGAAATGACTCCAGAGCACAGAAAACAAGCTTCCAAAGAAATGACCCCATACTTCAATAATTTGCTTCCATCGAAAAAACCGGAGAACACAAAACATTCTCTTCCAACGATATTACCCCAGAAAACAAAAAATTCTTTTCCAACGAAATCTCCTGAGAACACAAACATTCGCTTCCAAAGATATCATCCCAGAGCACAAAAAAATCATTTCAATGAAATCAACCTAGAACGCAAAAATTCCCTTTCAAGGAAATCACCCGAGAACACAAAAAATTCGTTTCAACGAAAAGACTCCAGAGCACAGAAATCATGCTTCCAACGAAATGACACCCTACTTCAAAATTTGCTTCCATCCAAAAAACCAGAGAACACAAAATATTCGCTTCAAACGACATTACACCAGAAGACAAAAAATTCTTTTCCAACGAAATCTTCTGAGAACACAAATATTTGCTTCCAAAGATATCATCCCAGAGCACAAATAATTCGCTTCCAACGAAATCACCCCAGAACACAAAAATTCCCTTTCAAAGGAAACACGCGAGAACACAAAAAATTCGCTTCCAACGAAATCACCCTAGAACACAAAAATTCCCTTTCAATGAAATCACCCGAGAACACAAAAAATTCGCTTGCAACGAAATCGACCCAGAGCACAGAAAATTCGCTTTCAACAAAATGACTTCAGAGAACAGAAAACACGCATCCAACGAAATGACCCCCTACTTAAAAAATTTGCTTTCATCAGAAACACCGGAGAACACAAAAAATTCGCTTCCCACGATATTACCCCACAACACAAAAAATTCGCTTGCAACGAAATCTCCTGAGAACACAATTATTCGCTTCCAAAGATATCATCCCAGAGCACAAAAAAATCATTTCAACGAAATCACTCTAGAACGCAAAAATTCCCTTTCAACGAAATCACTCGAGAACCCAAATAATTTGCTTCCAACGAAATCACCCCAGAGCACAAAAAATTCGCTTCCAACGAAATCACCCTAGAACACAAAAATTCCCTTTCAACGAAATCACCAGAGAACAAAAAAAATTTGCTTCCAACGAAAAGACTCCAGAGCACAGAAAACATGCTTCCAACGAAATGACCCCCTACTTCAAAAATTTGCTTCGATCGAAAAAACCGGAGAACACAAAAAATTCTCTTCCAACGATATTACCCCAGAAGACAAAAAATTCTTTTCCAACGAAATCTCCTGAGAACACAAATATTCGCTTCCAAAGATATCATCCCAGAGCACTAAAAATTCGCTTCCAACAAAATCACCCTAGAACGCAAAAATTCCCTTTCAAGGAAATCACCCGAGAACACAAAAAATTCGCTTCCAACGAAATTACCCCAGAACACAAAAAATTCGCTTGGAACGAAATCTCCTGAGAACACAAATATCCGCTTCTTAAGATATCATCCCAGAGCACAAAAAATTCTCTTTCAACGAAATCACCCTAGAACACAAAAATTTCCTTTCAACAAAATCACCCGAGAAAACAAAAAATTCGCTTCCAACGAAATTACTCCAGAACACAAAAATTCGCTTGCAACGAAATCTCCTTAGAACACAAATATTCGCTTCCATCGAAATCACCCCAGAGCACAAAAAATTCGCTACCACTGAAATGACTCCAGAGCACAGAAAACACGCTTCCAACAAAATGACCCCCTATTTCAAAAATTTGCTTCGATCGAAAAAACCGGAGAACACAAAAAATTCTCTTCCAACCACATTACCCCAGAAGACAAAAAATTCTTTTCCAACGAAATCTCCTGAGAACACAAATATTCGCTTCCAATGAAATCACCCCAGAGAACAAAAAATTCGCTTCCAATGATAATCTCCAGAGCACAGAAAACATGCTTCCAATGAAATGACCCCCTACTTCAAAAATTTGCTTCCATCGAAAAAACCGGAGAACACAAAAAATTCTCTTACATCGATATTACCCCAGAAGACAAAAAAATTCCTTTCCAACGAAATCTCCGGAGAACACAAAATTCGTTTCCAAAGATATCATCCCAGATCACAAAAAATTCCCTTCCAACGAAATCACCCGAGAACACAAAAATTCCCTTTCAACGCAATCACGCGAGAACACAAAAAATTTGGTTCCACCAAAATTACCCCAGAACACAAAAAATTCGCTTGCAATGAAATCTTCTGAGAACACAAATATTTGCTTCCAACGAAATCACCACAGAGTACAAAAAATTCGCTTTCAACGAAATGACTCCAGAGTACAGAAAACATGCTTCCAAAGAAATGACCCCCTACTTTAAAAATTAGCTTCCTTCGAAAAAACCGGAGAACACAAAAAATTCTCTTCCAACGATATTACCCCAGAAAACAAAAAATTCTTTTGCAACGAAATCTCCTGAGAACACAAATATTCGCTTCCAAAGAAATCATCCTAGAGCAAAAAAAAAAATCATTTCAACGAAATCACCCTAGAACGCAGAAATTCCCTTTCAAGGAAATCACCCGAGAACACAAAAAATTGGCTTCAACGAAATGACTCCAGAGCATAGAAATCATGCGTCCAAGGAAATGACACCCTACTTCAAAATTTGCTTCCATCCAAAAAACCGGAGAACACAAAAAATTCGCTTCAAACGACATTACCCCAGAAGACAAAAAATTCTTTTCCAACGAAATCTCCTGGGAACACAAATATTCTCTTCCAAAGATATCATGCCAGAACACAAAAAAAATCATTTCAAAGAAATCACCCCAGAACACAAAAATTCCCTTTCAACAAAATCACCCGAGAACCCAAAAAAATCACTTCCAACGAAATCACCTCAGAGCACAAAAAATTTGCTTCCAACGATGTCTCCAGAGCACAGAAAACACGCTTCCAACGAACTGACCCCCTACTTCAAAAATTTGCTTCCATCGAAAAAACAGGAGAACACAAAAAATTCTCTTCCAACGATATTACACCAGAAGACAAAAAATTCTTTTCCAACGAAATCTCCTGAGAACACAAATATTCGCTTACAAAGATATCATCCCAGAGCACAAAAAATTCGCTTCCAATGAAATCACCCTAGAACGCAAAAATTCCCTTTCAAGGAAATCACCCGAGAACACAAAAAATTCGCTTCCAACGAAATTACCCCAGAACACAAAAAATTCGCTTCCAACGAAATTTCCTGAGACCCAAAAAATTGGCTTCCAAAGATATCATCTCAGAGCACAAAAAATTCTCTTTGAACGAAATCACCCGAGAAAAGAAAAAATTCGCTTCCAAAGAAATTACTCCAGAACACAAAAAATTCGCTTGCAACGAAATCTCCTGAGAACACAAATATTCGCTTCCAACGATATCATCTCAGAGCACAAAAAATTCGTTTCCAACGAAATTACCCCAGAACACAAAAAATTTACTTGCAACGAAATCTCCTGAGAACACAAATATTCGCTTCCAACGAAATCACAACAGAGCACAAAAAATTCGCTTCCAACGAAATGACTGCAGAGCACAGAAAACACGCTTCCAACGAAATGACCCAATACTTCAAAAATTTCCTTCCATCGAAACAACTGGAGAACACAAAAAATTCTCTTCCAACGATATTACCCCAGAAGACAAAAAATTCTTTTCCAATGAAATATCCTGAGAACACAAATATTCGCTTCCAACGATATCATCTCAGAGCACAAAAAATTTGCTTCCAACGAAATGACTCCAGAGCACAGAAAACATGCTTCCAAACAAATGAGCCCCTACTTAAAAAATTTGCTTTCATCGGAAACACCGGAGAACACAAAAAATTCGCTTCGAACGATATTACCCCAGAACACAAAAAATTCCCTTGCAACGAAATCTCCTGAGAATACAAATATTCGCTTCCAAAGATATCATCCCAGAGCACAAAAAATTCGATTCCAACGAAATCACCCAAGAATGCAAAAATTCCCTTTCAACGAAATCACCCGAGAACACAAAAAATTCGCTTCCAACGAAATTACCCCAGAACACAAAAAATTCACTTGCAACGAAATCTCCTGAGAACACAAATATTCGCTTCCAACGAAATCACAAAAAAGCACAAAAAATTCACTTCCAACGAAATGACTCCAGAGCACAATAAATTCGCTTCTAATGAAATCACCCTAGAACGCAAATATTCCCTTTCAACGAAATCACCTGAGACCCAAAAAATTCGCTTCCAACGAAATCACCCTAGAAAGCAAATATTCCCTTTCAACGAAATCACCCGAGACCCAAAAAATTGGCTTCCAACGAAATCACCCCAGAGCACAAAAAATTTGCTTCCAATGAAATGACTGTTGAGCACAGAAAACACGCTTCCAACGAAATGACCCACTTCAAAAATTTGCTTCCATCGACAAAACCGGAGATCACAAAAAATTCTCTTCCAACGACATTACCCCAGAAGACAAAAAATTCTTTTCCAACGAAATCTCCTGAGAACACATAGATTCGCTTCTAATGATATCAGCCCAGAGCACAAAAAATTTGCTTCCAATGAAATCACCCCAGAGCACAGAAAATTCGCTTCCAACGAAATGACTCCAGAGCACAGAAAACATGCTTCCAATGAAATGACCCCCTACTTAAAAATTAGCTTCCATCAAAAAACCAGAGAAAACAAAAAATTCTCATCCAACGATACTACCCCAGAAGACAAAAAATACTTTTCCAACGAAATCTCCTGAGAAGACAAATATTCGCTTCCAACGATATCACCCCAGAGTACAAAAAATTCGCTTCCAACCAAATGACTCCAGATCACAGAAAACACGCTTCCAACGAAATGACCCACTATTTCAAAATATTGCTTCCATCGAAAAAAGTGGAGAACACAAAAAATTCTCTTCCAACGACATTACCCCAGAAGACCAAAAATTCTTTTCCAAAGAAATCTCCTGAGAACACAAAAAATTCCCTTTCAACGAAATCTCCGAGAACACAAAAAATTCGCTTCCAACGAAATGACACCAGAATACAAAAAATTCGCTTGCAATGAAATCTCCTGAGAACACAAATATTCGCTTCCAACGAAATCACCCAAGAAAACAAAAAATTCGCTTCAAACAAAATGACTCCAGAGCACAGAAAACAAGCTTCCAACGAAATGACCCACTACTTCAAAAAATTGCTTCAATTGATAAAACCGGAGAACACAAAAAATTCTCTTCCAACGACATTACCCCAGAAGAAAAAAAATTCTTTTCCAAAGAAATCTCCTGAGAACACAAAAAATTCACTTGCAACGAAATCACCCAAAAACACAAAAAATTCGTTTCCAACGAAATCACACCAGAGCACAAAAAATTCGCTTCCAACGAAATGACTCCAGAGCACAGAAAACATGCTTCCAATGAAATGACCCCCTACTTCAAAAATTTGCTTCCATCGAAAAAACCGGAGAACACAAAAAATTCTCTTCCAAAGACATTACCCCAGAAGACAAAAAATTCTTTTCCAAGGAAATCTCCTGAGAATATAAATATTCGCTTCCAAAGATATCTTCCCAGAGCAAAAAAAAATTGCTTACAACGAAATTACCCTAAAATGCAAAAATTCACTTTCAAAGAAACCACCCGAGAACCCAAAAAATTCGCTTCCAAAGAAATTACTCCAGAACAAAAAAAATTCGCTTGCAACAAAATCTCCAGAGAACACAAATATTCGCTTCCAAAGATATCATCCCAGAGCACAAAAAATCATTTCAGTGAAATCTCCCTATAACGCAAAAATTCCCTTTCAACGAAATCACCCGATAACCCAAAAAATTCGCTTCCAAAGAAATCACCCCAGAGCACAAAAAATTCGCTCCAACGAAATCATCCTAGAACAAAAACTCCCTTTCAACGAAATCACCCGAGAAAACAAAAAATTTGCTTCCAACAAAATTACACCAGAACACAAAAAATTCGCTTTCAACGAAATTGTTCCAGAGCACAGAAAACATGCTTCCAAATAAATGACACGTTACTTCAAAATTTGTTTCCATCGAAAAAACCGGAGAACACAAAAAATTCTCTTCCAACGACATTACCCCAGAACACAAAAAATTCTTTTCCAACAAAATCTCCTGAGAACACCAATATTCACTTCCAAAGATATCATCCCAGAGCACAAAAAATTCGCTTCCAACAAAATTACACCAGAACACAAAAAATTCGCTTGCAATGAAATCTCCTGAGAACACAAATATTCGCTTCCAAAGAAATCACCCCAGAGCACCAAAAATTCGCTTCCAACGAAATTATTCCAGAGCACAGAAAACATGCTTCGAACGAAATGACACGCTACTTCAAAATTTGTTTCCATCGAAAAAAACGGAGAACACAAAAAATTCTCTTCCAACGACATTACCCCAGAAGACAAAAAATTCTTTTCCAATGAAATCTCCTGAGAACACAAATATTCGCTTCCCAAGAAATCACACCAGAGCACAAAAAATTCATTTCCAAAGAAATGACTCCAGAGCACAGAAAACACACTTCCAACGAAATGACCCCCTACTTCAAAAATTTGCTTCCATCGAAAAAACCAGAGAACACAAAAAATTCTCTTCCAACGATCTTACCCCAGAAGACAAAAAATCCTTTCCAACGAAATCTCCTGAGAACACCAATATTCACTTCCAAAGATATCATCCCAGAGCACAAAACATTCGCTTCCAACAAAATTACACCAGAACACAAAAAATTGCTTGCAACGAAATCTCCTGAGAACACAAATATTCGCTTCCAAAGAAATCACCACAGAGCACCAAGAATTCGCTTCCAATGAAATGACTACAGAGCACAGAAAAGATGCTGCCAACGAAATGACACTCTATTTCAAAATTTGCTTCCATCGAAAAAACCGGTGAACACAAAAAATTCTCTTCCAACGATATTACCCCAGAAAACAAAAAATTCTTTTCCAACGAAATATGCCGAGAACACGAATATTCGCTTCCAAATATATCATCCCAGAGCACATAGAATTCGCTTCAAACGAAATCACCCTAGAACACAATAATTCCCTTTCAAAGAAATAACCCGAGAACCCAAAAAATTCGCTTCCAAATAAATTACTCCAGAACACAAAAATTCGCTTGCAACGAAATCTCCAGAGAACACAAATATTCGCTTCCAACAAAATCACCCCAGAGCACAAAAAATTCGCTTCCAACGACATGACTCCAGAGCACAGAAAACACTCTTCCAACAAAATGACCCCATAATTCAAAATTTGCTTCCATCGAAAAGACCGGAGAACACAAAAAATTATCTTCTAACGATATTACCCCAGAAGACAAAAAATACTTTTCCAATGAAATCTCCTGAGAACACAAATATTCCCTTCCAAGGATATCATCCCAGAGCACAAAAAATTCGCTTCCAATGAAATCACCCTAGAACACAAAAATTCCCTTTCAAAAAAATCACCAGAGAACACAAAAAATTCGCTTCCAATGAAATCACCCTAGAACATAAAAATTCCCTTTCAAAAAAATCACCCGAGAACACAAAAAATTCGCTTCCAACGAAATCACCCCAGAGCACAAAAAATTAGCTTCCAAAGAAATGACTCCAGAACACAGAAAACACCCATCGAACGAAATGACCCCCTAATTCTAAAATTTGCTTCCATCGAAAAAATGGGAGAACACAAAAAATTCTCTTCCAACGATATTACCCCAGAAGACAAAAATTTCTTTTCCAATGAAATCTCCTGAGAACACAAATATTGGCTTCCAATCTTATCATCCCAGAGCACAAAAAATTTGCTTCCAAAGAAATCACCCTAGAACACAAAAATTCTCTTCCAATGAAATCACATAAGAACACCAAAAATTCGCTTGCAACGAAATCTCCTGAGAACACAAATGTTCGCTTCCAACGAAATCACCACAGAGTACAAAAAATTCGCTTCCAACAAAATGACTCCACAGCACAGAAAACATGCTTCCAACGAAATGACCCTCTACTTCAAAAATTTGCTCCATCGAAAAGACTGGAAAACACAAAAAATTCGTTTCTAACTAAATTACACCAGAACCCAAAAAATTCGCTTCCAAAGAAATGTCCCGAGAACACAAATATTCGCTTCCAAAGATATCATCCCAGAGCACAAAAACTTCGCTTCCAAAGAAATCACCCTAGAACACAAAAATTCCCTTTCAACGAAATCACCAGAGAAAACAAAAAATTCGATTCCAAAGAAATCACCCCAGAACAGAAAAAATTAGCTTGCAATGAAATCTCCTGAGAGCACAAATATTTGCTTCCAACGAAATCACCCCAGAGCACAAAAAATTTGCTTCCAACGAAATGACTCCAGGGCACAGAAAACACGCTTCCAACGAAATGACCCCATACTTCAAATATTTGCTTCCATCGAAAAGACCGGAGAACACAAAAAATTCTTTTCTCAGTATATTACACCAGAAGACAAAAAATTCTTTTCCAACGAAATCTCCTGAGAACACAAATATTTGCTTCCAAGGATAATCCCAGAGCACAAAAAATTAGCTTCCAAAGAAATGACTCCAGAACACAGAAAACACCCATCCAACGAAATGACCCTCTACTTCTAAAATTTGCTTCCATCGAAAAAATCGGAGAACACAAAAATTTATCTTCCAACGATATTACCCCAGAAGATAAAAAATTCTTTTCCAATGAAATCTCCTGAGAACACAAATATTCGCTTCCAAGGATATCATCCCAGAGCACAAAAAATTCGTTTCCAACGAAATCACCCTAGAACACAAAAATTCCCTTTCAAAGAAATCACCCGAGAACAGAAAAAATTTGCTTCCAACGAAATCACCCCAGAGCACAAAAAATTAGCTTCCAAAGAAATGACTTCAGAACACAGAAAACACGCAACCAAGGAAATGACCCCCTACTTCAAAAATTTGCTTCCATCGAAAAAACCGGAGAACACAAAAAATTCTCTTCCAACGATATTAATCCAGAAAACAAAAAATTCTTTTCCAATGAAATCTCCTGAGAAAAAAAATATTCGCTTCCAAAGATATCATCCCAGAGCACAAAAAATTCGCTTCCAAAGAAATCACCCTAGAACACAAAAATTCCCTTCCAACGAAATCACCCCAGAACACCAAAAATTCGCATACAACGAATACTCCTGAGAACACAAATATTCGCTTCCAATGAAATCATCCCAGAGCACAAAAAATTCGCATCCAACGAAATCACACTAGAACACAAAAATTCCCTTTCAACGAAATCACCCGAGAACACAAAAAATTCGCTTCCAAAAAAATCACCCCAGAACACAAAAAATTTGCTTGCAATGAAATCTCCTGAGAACACAAATATTCGCTTCCAACGAAATCACCCCAGAGCACAAAAAATTAGCTTCCGACGAAATGACTCCTGAGCACAGAAAACAGGCTTCCAACGAAATTACCAAAGAACAGAAAAAATTTCCTTCCATCGAAATCACCCCAGAACACAAAAAATTCGCTTCCAACGAAATCATGCTAGAACACAAAAAATTAGCTTTCAACGAAATCACCCGAGAACACAAAAAATTCGCATCCTATGAAATTACCCCAGTAGACAAAAAATTCACTTCCAAGGAAATCACTCCAGAACAGAAAAAATTCGCTTCCAACGAAATTACCCCCGAAGACAAAAATTTCTTTTCCAACGAAATCTCCTGAGAACACAAAATTCGCTTCCCAAGAAAACATCCCAGAGCACAAAAAATTCGCTTCCAACGAAATCACCATAGAACACAAAAATTCCCTTTCACAAAATCACCCGAGAACACAAAAAATTCGCATCCAACGAAATCACACTAGAACACAAAAATTCCCTTTCAACGAAATCACCCGAGAACACAAAAAATTCGGTTCCACCAAAATTACCCCAGAACACAAAAAATTCGCTTGCAATGAAATCTTCTGAGAACACAAATATTCGCTTCCATCGAAATCACCCTAGAGCACAAAAAATTCGCTTCCAACGAAATCACCACAGAGTAGAAAAAATTCGCTTTCAACGAAATGACTCCAGAGTACAGAAAACATGCTTCCAAAGAAATGACCCCCTACTTCAAAAATTAGCTTCCTTCGAAAAAACCGGAGAACACAAAAAATTCTCTTCCAACGATATTACCCCAGAAAACAAAAAATTCTTTTGCAACGAAATCTCCTGAGAACACAAATATTCGCTTCCAAAAAATCATCCTAGAGCAAAAAAAAAAAATCATTTCAACGAAATCACCCTAGAACGCAGAAATTCCCTTTCAAGGAAATCACCCGAGAACACAAAAAATTGGCTTCAACGAAATGACTCCAGAGCATAGAAATCATGCGTCCAAGGAAATGACACCCTACTTCAAAATTTGCTTCCATCCAAAAAACCGGAGAACACAAAAAATTCGCTTCAAACGACATTACCCCAGAAGACAAAAAATTCTTTTCCAACGAAATCTCCTGGGAACACAAATATTCTCTTCCAAAGATATCATGCCAGAACACAAAAAAATCATTTCAAAGAAATCACCCCAGAACCCAAAAATTCCCTTTCAACAAAATCACCCGAGAACCCAAAAAAATCACTTCCAACGAAATCACCTCAGAGCACAAAAAATTTGCTTCCAACGATGTCTCCAGAGCACAGAAAACACACTTCCAACGAACTGACCCCCTACTTCAAAAATTTGCTTCCATCGAAAAAACAGGAGAACACAAAAAATTCTCTTCCAACGATATTACCCCAGAAGACAAAAAATTCTTTTCCAACGAAATCTCCTGAGAACACAAATATTCGCTTCCAAAGATATCATCCCAGAGCACAAAAAATTCGCTTCCAATGAAATCACCCTAGAACGCAAAAATTCCCTTTCAAGGAAATCACCCGAGAACACAAAAAATTCGCTTCCAACGAAATTACCCCAGAACACAAAAAATTCGCTTCCAATGAAATTTCCTGAGAACACAAATATTCGCTTTCAAAGATATCATCTCAGAGCACAAAAAATTCTCTTTGAACGAAATCACCCTAGAACACAAAAATTCCCTTTCAACGAAATCACCCGAGAAAAGAAAAAAATCGCTTCCAAAGAAATTACTCCAGAACACAAAAAATTCGCTTGCAACGAAATCTCCTGAGAACACAAATATTCGCTTCCAACGATATCATCTCAGAGCACAAAAAATTCGTTTCCAACGAAATTACCCCCGAACACAAAAAATTCACTTGCAACGAAATCTCCTGAGAACACAAATATTCGCTTCCAACGAAATCACAACAGAGCACAAAAAATTTGCTTCCAACGAAATGACTGCAGAGCACAGAAAACACGCTTCCAACGAAATGACCCAATACTTCAAAAATTTCCTTCCATCGAAACAACTGGAGAACACAAAAAATTCTCTTCCAACGATATTACCCCAGAAGACAAAAAATTCTTTTCCAATGAAATATCCTGAGAACACAAATATTCGCTTCCAACGATATCATCTCAGAGCACAAAAAATTTGCTTCCAACGAAATGACTCCAGAGCACAGAAAACATGCTTCCAAACAAATGAGCCCCTACTTAAAAAATTTGCTTTCATCGGAAACACCGGAGAACACAAAAAATTCGCTTCGAACGATATTACCCCAGAACACAAAAAATTCGCTTGCAACGAAATTTCCTGAGAATACAAATATTCGCTTCCAAAGATATCATCCCAGAGCACAAAAAATTCGATTCCAACGAAATCACCCAAGAATGCAAAAATTCCCTTTCAACGAAATCACCCGAGAACACAAAAAATTCGCTTCCAACGAAATTACCCCAGAACACAAAAAATTCACTTGCAACGAAATCTCTTGAGAACACAAATATTCGCTTCCAACGAAATCACAAAAAAGCACAAAAAATTCACTTCCAACGAAATGACTCCAGAGCACAAAAAAATCGCTTCCAATGAAATCACCCTAGAACGCAAATATTCCCTTTCAACGAAATCACCGGAGACCCAAAAAATTCGCTTCCAACGAAATCACCCTAGAAAGCAAATATTCCCTTTCAACGAAATCACCCGAGACCCAAAAAATTGGCTTCCAACGAAATCACCCCAGAGCACAAAAAATTTGCTTCCAATGAAATGACTGTTGAGCACAGAAAACACGCTTCCAAAGAAATGACCCCCTATTTCAAATATTTGCTTCCATCGAAAACCCAGAGAACACAAAACATTCTCTTCCAATGATATTACCCGAGAAAACAAAAAATTCTTTTCCAACGAAATCTCCTGAGAACACAAATATTCGCTTCCAAAGATATCATCCCAGAGCCCAAAAAATCATTTCAACGAAATCAACCTAGAACGCAAAAATTCCCTTTCAAGGAAATCACCCGAGAACACAAAAAAATTCGCTTCACCGAAATGACTCCAGAGCACAGAAATCATGCTTCCAACGAAATGACACCCTACTTCAAAATTTGCTTCCATCCAAAAAACCGGAGAACACAAAAAATTCGCTTCAAACGACATTACCCCAGGAGACAAAAAATTCTTTTCCAACGAAATCTCCTGGGAACACAAATATTCTCTTCCAAAGATATCATCCCAGAACACAAAAAAAATCATTTCAACGAAATCACCCCAGAACACAAAAATTCCCTTTCAACAAAATCACCCGAGAACCCAAAAAATTCGCTTCCAACGAAATCACCTCAGAGCACAAAAAATTTGCTCCCAACGAAATGACTCCTGAGCACAGAAAACGCGCTTCCAACGAAATGACCCTGTACTTCAAAAAATTGCTTCCATCGTAAAAACCGGAGAACACAAAAAATTCTGTTCCAACGATATTACCCCAGAAGACAAAATTCTTTTCCAACGAAATCACCTGAGAACACAAATATTCGCTTCCAAAGATATCATCCCAGAGCACAGAAAATTCGCTTCCAACGATATCACCCTAGAACACAAAAATTCCCTTTCAAAGAAATCACGTGAGAACACAAAAATTCGCTTCCAACAAAATTTCCCCAGAGCACAAAAAATTCGCTTCCAACGAAATGACTCCTGAGCACAGAAAACACGCTTCCAACGAAATGACCCCCTACTTCAAAAATTTGCTTCCATCGAAAAAACCGGAGAACATAAAAAATTCGCTTCCAACGATATTACCCCAGAAGACCAAAAATTCTTTTCCAAAGAAATCTCCTGAGAACACAAATATTCTCTTCCAAAGATATCATCCCAGAGCACATAAAAATCATTTCAACGAAATCACCCCAGAACACAAAAATTTCCTTTCAAAGAAATCACGCGAGAACACAAAAAATTCGCTTCTAACGAAATCACCCTAGAGCACAAAAAATTCGCTTCCAACGAAATCACCCTAGAATACAAAAATTCCCTTTCAATGAAATCACCCGAGAACACAAAAAATTAGCTACCAACGAACAGACTCCAGAGCACAGAAAACAAACTTCCAACGAAATGACCCCCCTCCTTCAAAAATTTGCTTCAATCAAACAAACCGGAGAACACAAAAAAATTCATTTCCAAAGAAATGACCCCAGAACACAAAAAAATTCGCTTCCAACGAAATCTTCTGAGAACACAAATATTCACTTCTAAAGAAATCATCCCAGAGCACAAAAAAATCGCTTCCAACAAAATCACCCTCGAACATAAAAAATTTCCTTTCAAAGAAATCACCCGAGAACACAAAAAATTCACGTCCAACGAAATTCCCAAAGAACACAAGAAATTCGCTTCCAACGAAATTACCCTAGAACACACAAATTTCGCTTCCAACAAAATCACCCCAGAGCACAAAAAATTCTCTTCCAATGAAATGACTCCAGAGCACAGAAAACACGCTTCCAAGGAAATGATCCCATACTTCAAAAATTGGCTTCCATCGAAATCACCCGAGAACACAAAAAATTCACTTCCAACGAAATTATCCCAGAACACAGAAAATGCGCTACCAACGAAATCACCCCAGAGCACAAAAAATTCGCTTACAACGAAATGACCCCGGAACACAAAAAATTCCCCTTCTAGGAAATCACACGAGAACACAAAAAATTCGCTTCTAACGAAATCACTCCAGAGGACAAAAAATCGCTTCTATCGAAATGACTCCAGAACACAGAAAACACGCTTCCAACGAAATGACCCCCTCCTTCAAAAATTTGCTTCCATCAAACAAACCAGAGAACACAAAAAATTCATTTCCAAAGAAATGACCCCAGAACACAAAAAATTCTCTTCCAATGAAATCTTCTGAGAACACAAATATTCACTTCTAAAGAAATCATCCCAGAGCACAAAAAATTCGCTTCCAACAAAATCACCCTAGAACACAAAAAATTCCCTTTCAACGAAATCACCCGAGAATACAAAAAATTCGCTTCCAACATAATCAACCCAGAGCACAAAAAATTCGCTTCCAACAAAATGACTCCAGAGCACAGAAAACACGCTTCCAATGAAATGACTCCAGAACACAAAAAATTTGCTTTCAACGAAATCACCCTAGAACATAAAAAATTCGCTTCCATCGAAATCACCATAGAAGACACAAAATTCGCTTCCAACCAAATCACTCCAGAGCACAAAAAATTTGCTTCCAACGAAATCAACCTAGAAAATAAAAAATTCCCTTTCAATGAAATTACCACAGAACACAAAAAATTCGCTTGCAACGAAATCTCCTGAGAACACAAATATTTGCTTCCAAAGAAAACATCCCAGAGCACAAAAAATTCGCTTCCAACGAAATCACCCCAGAGCACAAAAAATTTGCTTCCAACGAAATGACTCCAGAGCACAGAAAACACGCTTCCAATTAAATGACCCCATACTTCAAATATTTGCTTCCATCGAAAAGACCGGAGAACACAAAAAATTCTTTTCTAAGTATATTACACCAGAATACAAAAAATTCTTTTCCAACGAAATCTCCTGAGAACACAAATATTCGCCTCCAAGGATATCATCCCAGAGCACAAAAAATTCGCTTCCAACGAAATCACCCTAGAACACAAAAATTCCCTTTCAAAGAAATCACCCGAGAACAGAAAAAATTTGCTTCCAACGAAATCACCCCAGAGCACAAAAAATTAGCTTCCAAAGAAATGACTTCAGAACACAGAAAACACGCATCCAAGGAAATGACCCCCTACTTCTAAAATTTGCTTCCATCGAAAAAACCGGAGAACACAAAAAATTCTCTTCCAACGATATTACTCCAGAAGACAAAAAATTCTTTACCAATGAAATCTCCTGAGAAAAAAAAATATTCGCTTCCAAAGATATCATCCCAGAGCACGAAAAATTCGCTTTCAAAGAAATCACCCTAGAACACAAAAATTCCCTTCCAACGAAATCACCCCAGAACACCAAAAATTCGCATACAATGAATACTCCTGAGAACACAAATATTCGCTTCCAATGAAATCATCCCAGAGCACAAAAAATTCGCATCCAACGAAATCACACTAGAACACAAAAATTCCCTTTCAACGAAATCACCCGAGAACACAAAAAATTCGCTTCCAAAAAAATCACCCCAGAACACAAAAAATTTGCTTGCAATGAAATCTCCTGAGAACACAAATATTCGCTTCCAACGAAATCACCCCAGAGCACAAAAAATTAGCTTCCGACGAAATGACTCCTGAGCACAGAAAACACGCTTCCAACGAAATTACCAAAGAACAGAAAAAATTTCCTTCCATCGAAATCACCCCAGAACACAAAAAATTCGCTTCCAACGAAATCATGCTAGAACACAAAAAATTAGCTTTCAAAGAAATCACCCGAGAACACAAAAAATTCGCATCCTATGAAATTACCCCAGTAGACAAAAAATTCACTTCCAACGAAATCACTCCAGAACAGAAAAAATTCACTTCCAACGAAATTACCCCCGAAGACAAAAATTTCTTTTCCAACGAAATCTCCTGAGAACACAAAATTCGCTTCCCAAGAAAACATCCCAGAGCACAAAAAATTCGCTTCCAACGAAATCACCCTAGAACACAAAAATTCCCTTTCACAAAATCACCCGAGAACACAAAAAATTCGCTTCCAACGAAATCACCCCCGAGTACAAAAAATTCGCTTCTAACAAAATGACTCCACAGCACAGAAAACACGCTTCCAACGAAATGACCCCATACTTCAAAAATTTCCTTCCATCGAAAAGACCAGAAAACACTAAAAATTCTTTTCCAACGAAATTACATGAGAACACAAAAAATTCGTGTCCAACGAATTCTCCTGAGAACACAACTATTCTCGTCCAAAGAAATCACCCTAGAACACAAAAAATTCGTGTCCAACGAAATTGCCCCAGAACAGAAAATATGTACTTCCCACCAAATCAAACCAGAGCACAAAAAATTCCCTTCCAAAAAAATCACCCTAGAAGTAAAATATTGGCTTCCTAAGAAATTTCCCCAGAACGGAAGAAATTTGCTTCCATCTAAATCACTCGGGATCACAAATATGTGCTTCTAAAGAAATAACCCTAAAACATGAAAAATTCGCTTCCATTGAAATCACCCGAGAACACAAGAAAAATCGCTTCCAAAGAAATCAGCCCAGAGCACGAAAAATTCGTTTCCAATGAAATGACTCCTGAGCACAGAAAACACGCTTCCAACGAAAGGACCCCCTACTTCAAAAATTTGCTTCCATCGAAAAAAACAGAGAAAATAAAAAATTCACTTCCAACGATATTACCCCAGAAGACAAAAAATTCTTTTCCAAAGAAATCTCCCAAGAACACAAATATTCACTTCCAAAGATATCATCCCAGGGCACAATAAGTTCGCTTCCAACGAAATCACCCTAGAACACAAAAATTCCCTTCCAACGAAATCACCCTAAAACACAAAAATTCCCTTTCAACGAAATCACCCAGGAATACAAAAAATTCGCTTCCAACGAAATGACACCCTACTTCAAAATTTGCTTCCATCGAAAAAACAGAGAAACACAAAAAATTTTCTTCCAACAACATTACCCCAGAAGACAAAAAATTCACTTGCAAGGAAATATCCTAAGAACACAAATATTCACTTCCAACGAAATCACCCCAGAGCACAAAAAATTTGATTCGAACGAAATGACTCCAGAGCACAGAAAACAAGCTTCCAAAGAAATGACCCCATACTTCAATAATTTGCTTCCATCGAAAAAACCGGAGAACACAAAACATTCTCTTCCAATGATATTACCCCAGAAAACAAAAAATTCTTTTCCAACGAAATCTCCTGAGAACACAAACATTCGCTTCCAAAGATATCATCCCAGAGCACAAAAAAATCATTTCAATGAAATCAACCTAGAACGCAAAAATTCCCTTTCAAGGAAATCACCCGAGAACACAAAAAATTCGTTTCAACGAAAAGACTCCAGAGCACAGAAATCATGCTTCCAACGAAATGACACCCTACTTCAAAATTTGCTTCCATCCAAAAAACCAGAGAACACAAAATATTCGCTTCAAACGACATTACACCAGAAGACAAAAAATTCTTTTCCAACGAAATCTTCTGAGAACACAAATATTTGCTTCCAAAGATATCATCCCAGAGCACAAATAATTCGCTTCCAACGAAATCACCCCAGAACACAAAAATTCCCTTTCAAAGGAAACACGCGAGAACACAAAAAATTCGCTTCCAACGAAATCACCCTAGAATACAAAAATTCCCTTTCATGAAATCACCCGAGAACACAAAAAATTCGCTTGCAACGAAATCGACCCAGAGCACAGAAAATTCGCTTTCAACGAAATGACTTCAGAGAACAGAAAACACGCATCCAACGAAATGACCCCCTACTTAAAAAATTTGCTTTCATCAGAAACACCGGAGAACACAAAAAATTCGCTTCCCACGATATTACCCCACAACACAAAAAATTCGCTTGCAACGAAATCTCCTGAGAACACAATTATTCGCTTCCAAAGATATCATCCCAGAGCACAAAAAAATCATTTCAACGAAATCACTCTAGAACGCAAAAATTCCCTTTCAACGAAATCACTCGAGAACCCAAATAATTTGCTTCCAACGAAATCACCCCAGAGCACAAAAAATTCGCTTCCAACGAAATCACCCTAGAACACAAAAATTCCCTTTCAACGAAATCACCAGAGAACAAAAAAAATTTGCTTCCAACGAAAAGACTCCAGAGCACAGAAAACATGCTTCCAACGAAATGACCCCCTACTTCAAAAATTTGCTTCGATCGAAAAAACCGGAGAACACAAAAAATTCTCTTCCAACGATATTACCCCAGAAGACAAAAAATTCTTTTCCAACGAAATCTCCTGAGAACACAAATATTCGCTTCCAAAGATATCATCCCAGAGCACTAAAAATTCGCTTCCAACAAAATCACCCTAGAACGCAAAAATTCCCTTTCAAGGAAATCACCCGAGAACACAAAAAATTCGCTTCCAACGAAATTACCCCAGAACACAAAAAATTCGCTTGGAACGAAATCTCCTGAGAACACAAATATCCGCTTCCTAAGATATCATCCCAGAGCACAAAAAATTCTCTTTCAACGAAATCACCCTAGAACACAAAAATTTCCTTTCAACAAAATCACCCGAGAAAACAAAAAATTCGCTTCCAACGAAATTACTCCAGAACACAAAAATTCGCTTGCAACGAAATCTCCTTAGAACACAAATATTCGCTTCCATCGAAATCACCCCAGAGCACAAAAAATTCGCTACCACTGAAATGACTCCAGAGCACAGAAAACACGCTTCCAACAAAATGACCCCCTATTTCAAAAATTTGCTTCGATCGAAAAAACCGGAGAACACAAAAAATTCTCTTCCAACCACATTACCCCAGAAGACAAAAAATTCTTTTCCAACGAAATCTCCTGAGAACACAAATATTTGCTTCCAATGAAATCACCCCAGAGAACAAAAAATTCGCTTCCAATGATAATCTCCAGAGCACAGAAAACATGCTTCCAATGAAATGACCCCCTACTTCAAAAATTTGCTTCCATCGAAAAAACCGGAGAACACAAAAAATTCTCTTACATCGATATTACCCCAGAAGACAAAAAAATTCCTTTCCAACGAAATCTCCGGAGAACACAAAATTCGTTTCCAAAGATATCATCCCAGATCACAAAAAATTCCCTTCCAACGAAATCACCCGAGAACACAAAAATTCCCTTTCAACGCAATCACGCGAGAACACAAAAAATTTGGTTCCACCAAAATTACCCCAGAACACAAAAAATTCGCTTGCAATGAAATCTTCTGAGAACACAAATATTCGCTTCCATCGAAATCACCCTAGAGCACAAAAAATTCGCTTCCAACGAAATCACCACAGAGTACAAAAAATTCGCTTTCAACGAAATGACTCCAGAGTACAGAAAACATGCTTCCAAAGAAATGACCCCCTACTTTAAAAATTAGCTTCCTTCGAAAAAACCGGAGAACACAAAAAATTCTCTTCCAACGATATTACCCCAGAAAACAAAAAATTCTTTTGCAACGAAATCTCCTGAGAACACAAATATTCGCTTCCAAAGAAATCATCCTAGAGCAAAAAAAAAAATCATTTCAACGAAATCACCCTAGAACGCAGAAATTCCCTTTCAAGGAAATCACCCGAGAACACAAAAAATTGGCTTCAACGAAATGACTCCAGAGCATAGAAATCATGCGTCCAAGGAAATGACACCCTACTTCAAAATTTGCTTCCATCCAAAAAACCGGAGAACACAAAAAATTCGCTTCAAACGACATTACCCCAGAAGACAAAAAATTCTTTTCCAACGAAATCTCCTGGGAACACAAATATTCTCTTCCAAAGATATCATGCCAGAACACAAAAAAAATCATTTCAAAGAAATCACCCCAGAACACAAAAATTCCCTTTCAACAAAATCACCCGAGAACCCAAAAAAATCACTTCCAACGAAATCACCTCAGAGCACAAAAAATTTGCTTCCAACGATGTCTCCAGAGCACAGAAAACACGCTTCCAACGAACTGACCCCCTACTTCAAAAATTTGCTTCCATCGAAAAAACAGGAGAACACAAAAAATTCTCTTCCAACGATATTACACCAGAAGACAAAAAATTCTTTTCCAACGAAATCTCCTGAGAACACAAATATTCGCTTACAAAGATATCATCCCAGAGCACAAAAAATTCGCTTCCAATGAAATCACCCTAGAACGCAAAAATTCCCTTTCAAGGAAATCACCCGAGAACACAAAAAATTCGCTTCCAACGAAATTACCCCAGAACACAAAAAATTCGCTTCCAACGAAATTTCCTGAGACCCAAAAAATTGGCTTCCAAAGATATCATCTCAGAGCACAAAAAATTCTCTTTGAACGAAATCACCCGAGAAAAGAAAAAATTCGCTTCCAAAGAAATTACTCCAGAACACAAAAAATTCGCTTGCAACGAAATCTCCTGAGAACACAAATATTCGCTTCCAACGATATCATCTCAGAGCACAAAAAATTCGTTTCCAACGAAATTACCCCAGAACACAAAAAATTTACTTGCAACGAAATCTCCTGAGAACACAAATATTCGCTTCCAACGAAATCACAACAGAGCACAAAAAATTCGCTTCCAACGAAATGACTGCAGAGCACAGAAAACACGCTTCCAACGAAATGACCCAATACTTCAAAAATTTCCTTCCATCGAAACAACTGGAGAACACAAAAAATTCTCTTCCAACGATATTACCCCAGAAGACAAAAAATTCTTTTCCAATGAAATATCCTGAGAACACAAATATTCGCTTCCAACGATATCATCTCAGAGCACAAAATTTTGCTTCCAACGAAATGACTCCAGAGCACAGAAAACATGCTTCCAAACAAATGAGCCCCTACTTAAAAAATTTGCTTTCATCGGAAACACCGGAGAACACAAAAAATTCGCTTCGAACGATATTACCCCAGAACACAAAAAATTCCCTTGCAACGAAATCTCCTGAGAATACAAATATTCGCTTCCAAAGATATCATCCCAGAGCACAAAAAATTCGATTCCAACGAAATCACCCAAGAATGCAAAAATTCCCTTTCAACGAAATCACCCGAGAACACAAAAAATTCGCTTCCAACGAAATTACCCCAGAACACAAAAAATTCACTTGCAACGAAATCTCCTGAGAACACAAATATTCGCTTCCAACGAAATCACAAAAAAGCACAAAAAATTCACTTCCAACGAAATGACTCCAGAGCACAAAAAAATCGCTTCCAATGAAATCACCCTAGAACGCAAATATTCCCTTTCAACGAAATTACCTGAGACCCAAAAAATTCGCTTCCAACGAAATCACCCTAGAAAGCAAATATTCCCTTTCAACGAAATCACCCGAGACCCAAAAAATTGGCTTCCAACGAAATCACCCCAGAGCACAAAAAATTTGCTTCCAATGAAATGACTGTTGAGCACAGAAAACACGCTTCCAAAGAAATGACCCCCTATTTCAAATATTTGCTTCCATCGAAAACCCAGAGAACACAAAACATTCTCTTCCAATGATATTACCCGAGAAAACAAAAAATTCTTTTCCAACGAAATCTCCTGAGAACACAAATATTCGCTTCCAAAGATATCATCCCAGAGCCCAAAAAATCATTTCAACGAAATCAACCTAGAACGCAAAAATTCCCTTTCAAGGAAATCACCCGAGAACACAAAAAAATTCGCTTCACCGAAATGACTCCAGAGCACAGAAATCATGCTTCCAACGAAATGACACCCTACTTCAAAATTTGCTTCCATCCAAAAAACCGGAGAACACAAAAAATTCGCTTCAAACGAAATTACCCCAGGAAACAAAAAATTCTTTTCCAACGAAATCTCCTGGGAACACAAATATTCTCTTCCAAAGATATCATCCCAGAACACAAAAAAAAATCATTTCAACGAAATCACCCCAGAACACAAAAATTCCCTTTCAACAAAATCACCCGAGAACCCAAAAAATTCGCTTCCAACGAAATCACCTCAGAGCACAAAAAATTTGCTCCCAACGAAATGACTCCTGAGCAGAGAAAACGCGCTTCCAACGAAATGACCCCGTACTTCAAAAAATTGCTTCCATCGTAAAAACCGGAGAACACAAAAAATTCTGTTCCAACGATATTACCCCAGAAGACAAAATTCTTTTCGAATGAAATCACCTGAGAACACAAATATTCGCTTCCAAAGATATCATCCCAGAGCACAGAAAATTCGCTTCCAACGATATCACCCTAGAACACAAAAATTCCCTTTCAAAGAAATCACGTGAGAACACAAAAATTCGCTTCCAACAAAATTTCCCCAGAGCACAAAAAATTCGCTTCCAACGAAATGACTCCTGAGCACAGAAAACACGCTTCCAACGAAATGACCCCCTACTTCAAAAATTTGCTTCCATCGAAAAAACCGGAGAACATAAAAAATTCGCTTCCAACGATATTACCCCAGAAGACCAAAAATTCTTTTCCAAAGAAATCTCCTGAGAACACAAATATTATCTTCCAAAGATATCATCCCAGAGCACATAAAAATCCTTTCAACGAAATCACCCCAGAACACAAAAATTTCCTTTCAAAGAAATCACGCGAGAACACAAAAAATTCGCTTCTAACGAAATCACCCTAGAGCACAAAAAATTCGCTTCCAACGAAATCACCCTAGAATACAAAAATTCCCTTTCAATGAAATCACCCGAGAACACAAAAAATTCGCTACCAACGAACAGACTCCAGAGCACAGAAAACACACTTCCAACGAAATGACCCCCTCCTTCAAAAATTTGCTTCAATCAAACAAACCGGAGAACACAAAAAAATTCATTTCCAAAGAAATGACCCCAGAACACAAAAAAATTCGCTTCCAACGAAATCTTCTGAGAACACAAATATTCACTTCTAAAGAAATCATCCCAGAGCACAAAAAAATCGCTTCCAACAAAATCACCCTCGAACATAAAAAATTTCCTTTCAAAGAAATCACCCGAGAACACAAAAAATTCACGTCCAACGAAATTCCCAAAGAACACAAGAAATTCGCTTCCAACGAAATTACCCTAGAACACACAAATTTCGCTTCCAACAAAATCACCCCAGAGCACAAAAAATTCTCTTCCAATGAAATGACTCCAGAGCACAGAAAACACGCTTCCAAGGAAATGATCCCATACTTCAAAAATTGGCTTCCATCGAAATCACCCGAGAACACAAAAAATTCACTTCCAACGAAATTATCCCAGAACACAGAAAATGCGCTACCAACGAAATCACCCCAGAGCACAAAAAATTCGCTTACAACGAAATGACCCCAGAACACAAAAAATTCCCTTTCTAGGAAATCACCCGAGAACACAAAAAATTCACTTCCAACGAAATTATCCCAGAACACAGAAAATGCGCTACCAACGAAATCACCCCAGAGCACAAAAAATTCGCTTACAACGAAATGACCCCAGAACACAAAAAATTCCCCTTCTAGGAAATCACACGAGAACACAAAAAATTCACTTCTAACGAAATCACTCCAGAGGACAAAAAATCGCTTCTATCGAAATGACTCCAGAGCACAGAAAACACGCTTCCAACGAAATGACCCCCTCCTTCAAAAATTTGCTTCCATCAAACAAACCAGAGAACACAAAAAATTCATTTCCAAAGAAATGACCCCAGAACAAAAAAATTCTCTTCCAATGAAATCTTCTGAGAACACAAATATTCACTTCTAAAGAAATCATCCCAGAGCACAAAAAATTCGCTTCCAACAAAATCACCCTAGAACACAAAAAATTCCCTTTCAACGAAATCACCCGAGAATACAAAAAATTCGCTTCCAACATAATCAACCCAGAGCACAAAAAATTCGCTTCCAACAAAATGACTCCAGAGCACAGAAAACACGCTTCCAATGAAATGACTCCAGAACACAAAAAATTTGCTTTCAACGAAATCACCCTAGAACATAAAAAATTCGCTTCCATCGAAATCATCATAGAAGACAAAAAATTCGCATCCAACGAAATCACCCCAGAGCAAAAAAAAATTCGCTTCCAACGAAATGACTCCAGAGCTCCGAAAACATGCTTCCAACGAAATGACCTCCTACTTCAAAAATATACTTCCATCGAAAAAAACGGAGAACAGAATAAATTCACTTGCAACGAAATCTTCTGAGAACACAAGTATTCCCTTCCAACGAAATCTCCCCAGAACACAAAATATTCGCTTCCAACGAAATCACTCCAGAACACAAAAAATTCGCTTCCAACGAAATGAAGCCAGAACACAAAAAATTCCCTTTCAAGGAAATCACCCGAGAACACAAAAAATTCGCTTCCAACGAAATCACCCCAGAGGACAAAAAATTCGCTTCCAACGAAATGACTCCAGAGCACAGAAAACACGCTTCCAACGAAATGACCGCCTCCTTCAAAAATTTGCTTCCATCAAACAAACCGGAGAACACAAAAAATTCATTTCCAAAGAAATGACCCCAGAACACAAAAAAATCTGCTTCCAACGAAATCTTTTGAGAACACAAATATTCACTTCTAAAGAAATCATCCCAGAGCACAAAAAAATTCGTTTCCAATAAAATCACCCAAGAACATAAAAAATTTCCTTTCAAAGAAATCACCCGAGAACACAAAAAATTCACGTCCAACGAAATTACCCTAGAACACAAAAATTTCGCTTCCAACAAAATCACCCCAGACCACAAAAATTCTCTTCCAATGACATGACTCCAGAGCATAGAAAACACGCTTCCAAGGAAATGATCCCATACTTCAAAAATTGGCTTCCATCGAAATCACCCGAGAACACAAAAAATTCACTTCCAACGAAATTATCCCAGAACACAGAAAAAGTGCTACCAACGAAATCATATTAGAGCACAAAAAATTCGCTTCCAACGAAATGACTCCAGAGCACAGAAAACACGCTTCCAACGAAATGACTCCCTACTTCAAAAATTTGCTTCCATCCAAAAGTCGTGAGAGCACAAAAATTTCTATTCCATCGAAATTACCCCAGAACACAACAAATTCGCTTCCAATGAAATCTCCTGAGAACAAAAATATTCGCTTCCAAAGAAAACATCCCAGAACACAAAAAATTCGCTTCCAAAAAAATGACTCCAGAGCACAGAAAACACGCTTCCAATGAAGTGACTCCAGAACACAAAAAATTCGCTTTCAACGAAATCACCCTAGATCATAAAAAATTCGCTTCCATCGAAATCACCATAAAAGACAAAAAAAATCGCTTCCAACCAAATCACTCCAGAGCACAAAAAATTTGCTTCCAACGAAATCACCCTAGAACATATAAAATTCCCTTTCAATGAAATTACCCCAGAACACAAAAAATTCGCTTGCAACAAAATCTCCTGAGAACACAAATATTCGCTTCCAAAGAAAACATCCCAGAGCACAAATAATTCGCTTCCAACGAAATTACCCCAGAACACAAAAATTCGCTTCCAATGAAATCAACCAAGAACACAAAAAATTTGCTTCCATCGAAATCACCCGAGAACAGAAAAAATTTGCTTCTAACGAAATCACCCGGGAACACAAATATTAGCTTCCAATGAAATCACCCTAAAACCAAAAAATTCTTTTCCAACGAAATCTCCTGAGAACACAAATATTCGCTTCCAAAGAAATCACCCCAGAGCACCAAAAATTCGCTTCCAACGTAATTACCCTAAGGAAAAAAATTTCACTTTCAACAAAATCACCTGAGAACACAAAAAATTCGTGTCCAATGAAATCAACCCAGAACACAAAAAATTCGCATCCAAAGAAATCACTCAGAACACAAAAATTTCCCTTCCAACGAAATGACTCCAAAACACAGAAAACACGCTTCCAATGAAATCACCCCAGAGCACAAAAAATTCGCTTCCAATGAAATCAACCTAGAACACAAAAAATTTGCTTCTATCCAAATCACCTGAGAACAGAAAAAATTCGCTTCCAAAGAAATTACCCCAGAATACAAAAAATTCGCTTCCATCAAAATCCCCGCAGAGTACAAAAAAAATTGCTTCCAAAGAAATCACCCTAGAACACAAAAAATTCGCTTCCAACAAAATCACACCAGAACACAAAAAATTTTCTTCCAAGGAAATGACTCCAATGCACAGAAAACATGCTTCCAACGAAATCACCCCATACTTCAAAAAAAATCACTTTCAACAAAATTGCCCCAGATCACAAAAAATTCTCTTCCAACGAAATCAACCCAGAACACAAAATATTCGCTTCCATCAAAATCACCCCAGAACACAAAAAATTCGCTTCCATCGAAATCACCCCAGGAAACAAAAAATTCGATTTCAAAGTAATTACCCCAGAACACAAAAATTGCTTCTATTGAAATTACCCCAGAACACAAAAAATTCACTTCCAAAGAAATCACCACAGAACACAAAAATTTTGCATCCAACGAAATGACTCCAGAGCACAGAAAACACGCTTCCAACAAAATGACCTACTACTTCAAAAACTTGCTTCCATCGAAAAAAAAAGGAGAAAACAAAAAATTCTCTTCCAACGATATTACCCCAGAATACATAAAATTCTTTTCCAACGAAATCTCCTGAGTACACAAATATTCGCTTTCAAAGATATCATCCCAGATACAAAAATTCGCTTCCAACACAATTACCCCAGAACACAAAAAATTCGCTTGCAAAGAAATGTCCTGAGAAGACAAATATTCGCTTCCAAAGAAATCACCCAAGAGCACAAAAAATTCGCTTCCAACAAAATCACACCAAGCACAAAAAATTTGCTTTCAACGAAATCACCCCAGAAGACAAAATATTCGCTTCCATCAAAATCACCCCAGAACACAAAAAATTCACTTCCATGAAATTACCCCAGAACACAAAAAATTCGCTCGAAAAGAAATGTCCTGAGAAGACAAATATTCGCTTCCAAAGAAATCACCCCAGAGCACAAAAAATTCGCTTCCAAAAAAATCACACCAAGCACAAAAAATTCGCTTTCAACGAAATGAGCCCATACTTCAAAAATTTGCTTCCATCGAAATCACCTAAGAAAACAAAAAATTCGCTTCCAACGAAATTACCCCAGAACACAAAAATTCGCTTCCAACGAAATCACCCCAGAACACAAAAAATTTGATTCCAAAGAAATGACTCCAGAGCACAGAAAACACGCTTCCAACAAAATGACCTACTACTTCAAAAACTTGCTTCCATCGAAAAAAAAGGAGAAAACAAAAAATTCTCTTCCAACGATATTACCCCAGAAGACAAAAAAATTCGCTTCCAACTAAATCTCCTGAGAACACAAATATTCGCTTCCAAAAATATCATCCCAGAGCACAAAAAATTCGCTTCCAACGAAATCACTCTAGAACGCAAAAATTCCCTTTCAACGAAATCACCCGAGAACACAAAAAATTTGCTACCAACGAAATCACCCCAGAGCACAAAAATTCGCTTCCAACAAAATGACTCCAGAGCACAGAAAACACGCTTCCAATGAAATAACCCCATACTTCAAAAAAATTCGCTTCCAACTAAATTGCCCCAGAACACAAAAAATTCACTTCCAACGAAATCAACCCAGAACACAAAAACTTTCCTTCCATCGAAATCACCCGAGAACAGAAAAAATTCGTTTCTAACGAAATCACCAGCGAACACAAATATTAGCTTCCAATGAAATCATCCTAAAGCACAAAAAAATTCACTTCCAACGAATTTACCCTAAGGCAAAAAAAAATTCACTTTCAACGAAATCACCTGAGAACACAAAAAATTCGCTTCCAACAAAATCACCCCAGAACACAAAAAATTTGCTTCCAAGGAAATGACTCCAATATACAGAAAACATGCTTCCAACGAAATCACCCCATACTTCAAAAAAAAATCACTTTCAACAAAATTGCCCCAGAACACAAAAAATTCTCTTCCAACGAAATCAACCCAGAACACAAAATATTCGCTTCCATCAAAATCACCCCAGAACACAAAAAATTCGTTTCCATCGAAATCACCCCAGAAAACAAAAAATTCGATTCCAAAGTAATTACCCCAGAACACAAAAATTGCTTCTATTGAAATTACCCCAGAACACAAAAAATTTGCTTCCAAAGAAATCACCACAGAACACAAAAATTTTGCATCCAACGAAATGACTCCAGAGCACAGAAAACACGCTTCCAACAAAATGACCTACTACTTCAAAAACTTGCTTCCATCGAAAAAAAAGGAGAAAACAAAAAATTCTCTTCCAACGATATTACCCCAGAAGACAAAAAATTCGCTTCCAACTAAATCTCCTGAGAACACAAATATTCGCTTCCAAAAATATCATCCCAGAGCACAAAAAATTCGCTTCCAACGAAATCACTCTAGAACGCAAAAATTCCCTTTCAACGAAATCACCCGAGAACACAAAAAATTTGCTACCAACGAAATCACCCCAGAGCACAAAAATTCGCTTCCAACGAAATGACTCCAGAGCACAGAAAACACGCTTCCAACGAAATGACCCCGTATTTCAAAAATATGCTTCCATCGAAAAAACCGGAGAACACAAAAAATTCTCTTCCAACGATATTACCCCAGAAGACAAAAAATTCGCTTCCAATGAAATCACCTGGGAACACAAATATTCGCTTTCAACGAAATCACCCGAGAACACAAAAAATTTGCTTCCAAAGAAATCACCCCAGAGCACAAAAAATTGGCTTCCCACGAATGACTCCAGAGCAATGAAAACATGCTTCCAACGAAATGACCCCCTACTTCAAAAATTTGCTTCAATCGAAAAAACCAGAGAACACAAAAAATTCGCTTCCAACGAAATCACCCCAGAACACAAAAAATTCGCTTCCAACTAAATGACTCCAGAGCACAGAAAACACACTTCCAACGAAATGACCCCCTACTTCAAAAATTTGCTTCCATCGAAAAAACCGGAGAACACAAAAATTCTCTTTCAACAAAATTACCCCAGAAGACAAAAAATTCTTTTCTAACAAAATCTCCTGAGAACACAAATATTCGCTTCCAACGAAATCACCCCAGAGCACAAAAAACACGTTTCCAGCGAAATGACTCCAGGGCACAGAAAACACGCTTCCAAGGAAATGACCCCATACTTCAAAAACTTGCTTCCATCGAAATCACCCGAGAACACAAAAAATTCGCTTCCAAAGATATTACCCCAGACCAAAAAAATTCATTTTCAACGAAATCTCCTGAGAACACAAATATTCGCTTTCAAAGATATCATCCCAGAGCACAAAAAAATCGCTTCCAACGAAATCACCCTAGAACACAAAAGATTCCCTTTCAACGAAATCACCTGAGAACACAAAAACTTCGTTTCCAACGAAATTATCCTAGAGCACAAAAAATTCGCTTCCAATGAAATGGCTCCAGAGCACAGAAAACACGCTTCCAACGAAATGACCCCCTACTTCAAAAATTTGCTTCCATCGAAAAAAACGGAGAACACAAAAAAGTCGCTTGCAATGAAATTGCCCCAGAAAAAATAATTCGCTCGTAACGAAATCTTCTGAGAACACAAATATTCGCTTCCAACTAAATCTCCACAGAACACAAAAAATTCGGTTCCAACAAAATGACTCCAGGTCACAGAAAACACGCTTCCAACGACATGACCCCATACTTCAAAAATTTGCTTCCATCGAGATCACCCAAGAACACAAAAATTCGCTTCCAAAGAAATTACCCCAGAACAAAAAAAAATCGCTTCCAACAAAATCTCCTGAGAACACAAATATTCGCTTCCAAAGAAATCATCCCAGAGCACAAAAAATTCGTTTCCAACGAATTCACCATAGAACACAAAAAAATTCCCTTCAACGAAATCACCCGAGAACACAAAAAATTCGCGTCCAACGAAATTACCCCAAAATAGAGAAAATTTACTTCCAACCATATCAATCCAGAGCACAAAAAATTGCCTTCCAATAAAATCACCCGAGTACGCAAATATTTGCTAACAACGAAATTACCCCAGAACAGAAAAAATTTGCTTCCATCGAAATCACCCCAGAACACAAAAATTTCACTTCCAACGAAATCACCCCAGAACACAAAAAATTCTCTTCCAACGATATTACCCCAGAAGACAAAAAATTCGCTTCCAACGAAAGCTCCAGAAAACACAAATATTTGCTTCCAAAGAAATCACCCCAGAGCACAAAAAATTCGCTTTCAACGAAATGACTCCTTAACACAGAAAACACACTTCAAAAAGTCACCCAGGAACACAAAAAAATTCGCTTCCAATGAAACAATTCCAGAGCACAAAATATTCTCTACCAACGAAATGACTCCAGAGCACAGAAAAGACGCTTCCAAGGAAATGACCCCAGAACACAAAAAATTTGCTTCCAACGTAATTACCACAGAACACAAAAAATTCGCTTCCAACAAAATCACCCAGAACACAAATATTCGCTTCCAAAAAAATGACTCCAGAACACAGAAAACAAGCTACTAACGAAATCACCCCATACTTCAAAATCACTTCCAACGAAATTACCCCAGAACAGAAAAAATTTGCTTCCAACGAAATCAACCCAGAGCAGAAAAAATTCCCTTCCAAAGAAATCAACCTAGAGCACTCAAAATTCGCTTTCAACGAAATCACCCCAGAACAAAAAAAATTCGTGTCCAACGAAATCAACCCAGAAAACAAAAAATTTCCTTCCAAGGAAATTACCCCAGAACACAAAAAATTCGCTTCCAACAAAATCACCCCAGAGCACAAAAAATTTGCTTCCAACGAAATGACTCCAGAGCACAAGAAAACACGCTTCCAACTAAAGACCTCCTGAGCATAAAAAATTTGCTTCCAACAAAATCACCCTAGAACATAAAAAATTCGCTTTCAAATAAATCACCCGAGAACACAAAAAATTCGCTTCCAAAGAACTGACTCCAGAGCACAGAAAACACGTTTCGAACGAAATGATACCATACTTCAAAAATTGGCTTCCATCGAAATCACCTGAGAATACAAAATATTCTCTTCCAACGAAATTACCCCAGAACACAAAAAAATTCGCTTCCAAAGAAATCAACCCAGAACACAAAAAATTCACTTCCAACGAAATCACCCCAGAACACAAAAAATTTGGTTCCAATGAAATAACTGCAGAGCACAGAAAACACGCTTCCAATGAAAGGACCCCAGAAGACAAAAAATTCGCTTCCAAAGAAATCACCATAGAACATAAAAAATTCGCTTTCAACGAAATCACCCGAGAACACAAAAAATTCGCTTCCAACGAAATTACCCTAGAACACAAAAAATTCGCTTGCAACGAAATCTCCTGAGAACACAAATATTCGCTTCAAACGAAATCACCGCGGAGCACAAAAATTTCGCTTCCAATGAAATGACTCCAGAGCACAGAAAACATGCTTCCAACAAAATGACCCCCTACTTCAAAAATTTGCGTCCATCGAAAAAACCAGAGAACACAAAAAATTCGCTTCCAACCATATTACCCCAGAAGACGAAATATTCTTTTCCAACGAAATCTCCTGAGAACACAAATATTCTCTTCCAAAGATATCATCCCAGAGCACAAAATTTTGCTCCCAACGAAATCACCTTAGAACAAAAAAATTCCTTTCCAAAGAAATCACCCCAGAGCAGAAAAAATTGGCTTCCACCGAAATGACTCCAAAGCACAGAAAACACGCTTCCAAAAAAATGAATACAGAACACAAAAATTATTCCAACGAAATCACCCTAGTACATAAAAAATTCGCTTCCATGGAAACCACCACAGAAGACAAAAAATTCGTTTCCAATGAAATCACCCCAGAGCACAAAGAATTCGCTTCCAACGAAATGACTCCAGAGCACAGAAAACAAGCTTCAAATGAAATTACCCCAGAACGCAAAAAATTCGCTTCCAACGAAATCACCCTAGAACATAAAAAATTCGCTTCCTTCGAAATCACCACAGAAGTAAAAAAATTCGCTTCCTATCAAATCACCACAGAGCTCAAAAAATTTGCTTTTACGAAATTACCCTAGAACGTAAAAAATTCGCATTCAAAAAAATCACCCGAGAACACAAAATATTCGCTTCCAACGAAATCACCCCAGAGCACAAAAAATTCGCTGCCAACGAAATGACTCCAGAGCACAGAAAACACGCTTCCAACGAAATGACCACATATTTCAAAAATTTGCTTCCATCGAAATCACCCAAGAACACAAAAAATTCGCTTCCAACGAAATTAGCCCAGAACACAAAAAATTCGCTTGTAACGAAATCTTCTGAGCACACATATATTCGCTTCCACAGAAATCATCGCAGAGCACAAAAAAATTCGCTTCCAACGAAATTAGCCCAGAACACAAAAAATTCGCTTGTAACGAAATCTTCTGAGCACACATATATTCGCTTCCACAGAAATCATCGCAGAGCACAAAAAAATTCGCTTCCAACGAAATCTCCCTAGAACACAAAAAATTCCCTTTCAACGAAATCACCTTAGAACACAAATAATTCTCTTGCAATGAAATCTCCTAAGAACACAAATACTCGCTTCAAACGAATTCACCCCAGAGCAAAAAGAATTCCCTTCCAACGAAATGACTCCAGAGCACAGAAAACATGCTTCAAAAGAAATGACCCCATACTTCAAAAATTTACTTCCATCGAAAAAACCGGAGAACACAAAAAATTCGCTTGCAACGAAATCTTCATAGAACACAAATATTCGCTGCCAACGAAATCACCTGAGAACACAAAAAATTTGCTTGCAACAAAATCTCCTTAGAAGAAAATATTCGCTTCCAAGGAAATCACCCCAGAGCACAAAAAATTCGCTTCCAAAGGAATCACTCTTAAACATAAAAAATTCGCTGCCAACGAAATGACTCCAGAGCACAGAAAACACGTTTCCAACAAAATGACCCCAAACTTCAAAAATTTGCTTCCATTGAAATCATCCGAGAACATAAAAAATTTGCTTCCAACGAAATTACCCCAGAACCCAAAAAATTCGCTTGCAACAAAATTGTCTGAGAACACATATATTCGCTTCCAGCGGAATCACACCAGAACACAAAAAATTCGCTTCCAACTAAATGACTCCAGAGCACAGAAAACATGCTTCCAAAGAAAAGACCCCATACTTCAAAAATTTGCTTCCATCGAAATCACCCGAGAACACAAAAAATTCGCTTCCAAAGAAATCACCCCAGAGCACAAAAAATTCGCTTCCAACCAAATGACTCCTGAGCACAGAAAACACGCTTCCAACAAAATGACCACATACTTCAAAAATTTGCTTCCATCGAAATCACCCCAGAACACAAAAAATTCGCTTCCAACAAAATCTCCTGAGAACACAAATATTCGCTTCCAACGAAATCACCCCAGAACACAAAAAATTCGCTTCCAAAGAAATGGCTCCAGAGCACAGAAAACACGCTTCCAACAAAATGACCCCCTACTTCAAAAATTTGCTTCCATCGAAAAAACCGGAGAACACAAAAAAGTCGCTTGCAATGAAATTGCCCCAGAAAAAATAATTCGCTCGTAACGAAATCTTCTGAGAACACAAATATTCGCTTCCAACTAAATCTCCACAGATCACAAAAAATTCGCTTCCAACGAAACCAAACCAGAGCACAAAAAATTCGCTTCCAACGAAAAGACTCCAGAGCACAGAAAACATACTTCCAACGAAATGACCACCTACTTCAAAAATTTACTCCCATTGAAAAAAACGGAGAACACAAAAGTTCTCTTCCAACGATATTACCCCAGAACACAAAAAATTCACTTGCAATGAAATCTCCTGAGAACACAAATATTCGCTTCCAACGAAATCACCACAGAGCACAAAAAATTCGCTTCCAACGAAATGACTCCAGAGCACCGAAAACACGCTTCCAATGAAATGACACCAGAACACAAAAAATTCGCCTCCAACGAAATCACCCTAGAACATAAAAAATTCACTTCCATCGAAATCACCACAGAAGACAAAAAATTCGCTTCTAACCAAATCACCCCAGAGCACAAAAAATTCGCTTCGAATGAAATCACCCTAGAACATAAAAAATTCCCTTTCAACGAAATCACCCAAGAACACAAAAAATTCACGTCCAACGAAATTACCACAGAACAGAAAAAACTTGCTCCCATCGAAATCACCCCAGAACACAAAAAATTCGCTTCCAACGAAATCACGCTAGAACACAAATAATTAGCTCTTAAGGAAATCACCTGAGAACACAAAAAATTCGCTTCCAACGAAATCATACCAGAGCACAAAAAATTCGCTTCCAACAAACTGACTCCAGAGCACAGAAAACACGTTTCGAACGAAATGATACCATACTTCAAAAATTTGCTTCCATCGAAATCACCCGAGAATACAAAATATTCTCTTCCAACTAAATTACCCCAGAACACAAAAAAATTCGCTTCCAAAGAAATCAACCCAGAACACAAAAAATTCACTTCCAACGAAATCACCCCAGAACACAAAAAATTTGGTTCCAATGAAATGACTGCAGAGCACTGAAAACACGCTTCCAATGAAAGGACCCCAGAAGACAAAAAAATTCACTTGCAAAGAAATCACCATAGAACATAAAAAATTCGCTTTCAACGAAATCACCCGAGAACATAAAAAATTCGCTTCCAACGAAATTACCCCAGAACACAAAAAATTCGCTTGCAACGAAATCTCCTGAGAACACAAATATTCGCTTCAAACGAAATCACCGCTGAGCACAAAAAATTCGTTTCCAAAGAAATGACTCCAGAGCACAGAAAACATGCTTCCAACAAAATGACCCCCTACTTCAAAAATTTGCATCCATCGAAAAAACCCGAGAACACAAAAAATTCGCTTCCAACCATATTACCCCAGAAGACAAAATATTCTTTTCCAACGAAATCTCCTGAGAACACAAATATTCTCTTCCAAAGATATCATCACAGAGCACAAAATTTCGCTCCCAACGAAATCACCCTAGAACAAAAAAAATCCCTTCCAAAGAAATCACCCCAGAGCAGAAAAAATTTGCTTCCACCAAAATGACTCCAAAGCACAGAAAACACGCTTCCAAAAAAATGAATCCAGAACATAAAAATTATTCCAACGAAATCACCCTAGTACATAAAAAATTCGCTTCCATGGAAATCACCACAGAAAACAAAAAATTCGTTTCCAATGAAATCACCCCAGAGCACAAAGAATTCGCTTCCAACGAAATGAATCCAGAGCACAGAAAACAAGCTTCAAATGAAATTACCCCAGAACACAAAAAATTCGCTTCCAACGAAATGGCTCCAGAGTATAGAAAACACGCTTCCAATGAAATGACCCCCTACTTCAAAAATTTGCTTCCATCGAAAAAACCAGAGAACACAAAAAATTAGCTTCCAACGAAATCACCCTAGAACACAAAAAATTCGCTTCCAATAAAATCACCCCAGAACACAAAAAATTCGCTTCCAAAGAAATCACCACAGAGCACAAAAAATTCGCTTTCAACGAAATCACCCTAAAGCAAAAAAAATTCACTTTCAACGAAATCACCCAAGAACACAAAAAATTCACATACAACGAAATTACCCGAGAATTGAAAAAATTTACTTCCAACCAAATCAACCTAGAGCACAAAAAATTCCCTTCCAACAAAATCACCCGAGAACACAAATATTGGCTTCCCACGAAATTACCCCAAAAAGGAAAAAGTTTGCTTCCATCGAAATCACCCCAGAACACAAAAAAATCGCTTCCAACGAAATCACCCCAACACACAAAAATTTACTTCCAAAGAAATCAACCCAGAACACGAAAAATTTGCTTCTATTGAAATCACCCGAGAACAGAAAAAAATTCGCTTCCAACAAAAATACCCCAGAACATGAAAAATTAGCTTCCAACGAAATCACCAGGGAACACAAATATTTGCATCCAACGAAATCACCCAGGAACATAAAAAATTCGCTTCCAACGAAATGTCCCTATACTTCAAAAATTTGCTTCCATCGAAATTACCTGAGAACACAGAAAATTCGCTTCCAACGAAATTACCCCAGAACACAAAAAATTCGCTTGCAAAGAAATCTCCTGAGAAGACAAATATTCGCTTCCAACGAAATCACCCCAAGCACAAAAAATTCGCTTTCAATGAAATGAGCCCATACTTGAAAAATTTGCTTCATCGAAATCACCCGAGAACACAAAAAATTCGCTTCCAAAGAAATTACCCCAGAACACAAAAATTCGCTTCCAAGGAAATCACCCCAGAACACAAAAAATTTGCTTCCAAAGAAATGACTCCAGAGCACAGAAAACATGCTTCCAATGAAATCACCCCATACTTCAGAAAAATTCACTTCCAACTAAATTGCCCCAGAACACAAAAAAATTCGCTTCCAACGAAATCAACCCAGAACACAAAAAATTTGCTTCTATCCAAATCACCTGAGAACAGAAAAAATGCGCTTCCAAAGAAATTACCCCAGAATACAAAAAATTCGCTTCCATAGAAATCCCCGCAGAGCACAAAAAAATTGCATCCAAAGAAATCACCCTAGAACACAAAAAATTCGCTTCCAACAAAATCACCCCAGAACACAAAAAATTTGCTTCCAAAGAAATGACTCCAATGCACAGAAAATATGCTTCCAACAAAATCACCCCATGATTCAAAAAAATTCGCTTTCAAAAAATTGCCCCAGAACACAAAAAATTCTCTTCCAACGAAATCAACCCAGAACACAAAATATTCGCTTCCATCAAAATCACCCCAGAACACAAAAAATTCACTTCCACGAAATTACCCCAGAACACAAAAAATTCGCTTGCAAAGAAATGTCCTGAGAAGACAAATATTCGCTTCCAAAGAAATCACCCCAGAGCACAAAAAATTCACTTCCAACAAAATCACACCAAGCACAAAAAATTCGCTTTCAACGAAATGAGCCCATACTTCAAAAATTTGCTTCCATCGAAATCACCTAAGAACACAAAAAATTCGCTTCCAACGAAATCACCCCAGAACACAAAAAATTTCATTCCAAAGAAATGATTCCAGAGCACAGAAAACACGCTTCCAATGAAATCACCCCATACTTCAAAAAAATTCGCTTCCAACTAAATTGCCCCAGAACACAAAAAATTCGCTTCCAACGAAATCAACCCAGAACACTAAAAATTTGCTTCCATCGAAATCACCCGAGAACAGAAAAAATTCGTTTCTAACGAAATCACCCGGGAACACAAATATTAGCTTCCAATGAAATCATCCTAAAGCACAAAAAATTTGCTTCCAACGAAATCTCCTGAGAACACAAATATTCCCTTCCAAAGAAATCAACCCAGAGCACAAAAAATTCGCTTCAAACGAATTTACCCAAGGCAAAAAAAAATTCACTTTCAACGAAATCACCTGAGAACACAAAAAATTCGCGTCCAACGAAATCAACCCAGAACACAAAAAATTCGCATCCAAAGAAATCACACAGAACATAAATATTTCCCTTCCAACGAAATGACTCCAAAACACAGAAAACACGCTTCCAATGAAATCACCCAAGAGCACAAAAAATTCGCTTCCAACAAAATCAACCCAGAACACAAAAAATGTGCTTCTATCCAAATCACCCGAGAACAGAAAAAATTCGCTTCCAAAGAAATTACCCCAGACTAGATAAATTTACTTCCACCCAAATCAAGCCAGAGCATGAAAAATTCCCTTCCAAAAAAAATCACCCGAGAACACAAATATTGGCTTCCAACGAAATTACCCCAGAACGGAAAATTTTTACTTCCATCGAAATCCCCCAGAACACAAAAAATTCGCTTCCAATGAAATTCCCGCAGAGCACAAAATATTGCTTCCAAAGAAATCACCCTAGAACACAAAAAATTCGCTTCCAACAAAATCACCCCAGAACACAAAAAATTTGCTTCCAAGGAAATGACTCCAATGCACAGAAAACATGCTTACAAAGAAATCACCCCAAAACACAAAAAATTTGCTTCCAACGTACTTAACCCAGAACACAAAAAATTTGCTTCCAACGACATCTACCCAGAACACAAGAAATTCGGGACCATCGAAATCACCCGAGAACAAAAAAAAAATTCGCTTCCAATGAAATTACCCATACTTCAAAAATTTGCTTCCATCGAAATCACCTTAAAACACAAAAAAATAGCTTCCAACTAAAATACCCCAGAACACAAGAAATTCGCTTCCAACGAAATCACCCCAAAGCACAAAAAATTCGCTTCCAACGAAATTACCACAGAACACAAAAAATTCGCTTCCAACGAAATTCCCGCAGAGCACAAAATATTGCTTCCAAAGAAATGACTCCAGAGCACAGAAAACACGCTTCCAATGAAATGACCCCAGAAAACAAAAATTTCACTTCCAACGAAATCACCCTAGAACATAAAAAATTCGCTTCCATCGAAATCACCGCAAAACACAAAAATTCACATCCAACGAAAAGACTCCAGAGCACAGAAAACACACTTCCAACGAAATGACCCCCTACTTGAAAAATTTTCTTCCATCGGAAAAACCAGCGAACACAAAAAATTAGCTTCCAATAAAATAACCCCAAAAGACAAAAAATTAGCTTGCAACGAAATCTCCTGAGAACACAAATATTTGCTTCCGACCAAATCAAGCAAAAACACAAATATTCGCTTCCAACGAAATCACCGAAGAACACAAAAAATTCGCATCCAACGAAATTACCCCAGAATAGAAAAAAATTACTTCCAACCAAATCAACCCAGAGCACAAAAAATTCCCTTCCAACAAAATCACCTAGGAACACAAAAATTGGCTTCCAACGAAATTACCCCAGAACTGAAAAAATTTGCTTCCATCGAAATCACCCAAGAACACAAAACTTTGCTCCCAAAGAAATCACCGCAGAACACAAAAATTTCGCTTCCAACGAAATGACTCCAGAACACAGAAAAAACGCTACCAAAGAAATCACCCGAAAACACAAAAAATTCGTTTCCAACGAAATCATCCTAGAACACAAAAAATTCGCATCCAATGAAATGACTCCAGAGCACAGAAAACACGGTTCCAATGAAATGACCCCAGAAAACAAAAATTTCGCTTCCATTGAAATCACCGCAAAAGACAAAAATTCACATCCAATAAAAAGACTCCAGAGCACAGAAAACACGCTTCCAACGAAATGACCCCCTATTTCAAAAATTTGCTTCATTCGAAAAAACCGGAGACACAAAGAATTCGCCTCCAACGAAATCACCCCAGAACACAAAAAAATCGCTTCCAACAAAATCACCCCAGAACAAAATCTTTTTCTTTCAACGAAATCACCCCAGAGCTCAAAAAATTCGATTACAACAAAATTACCCCAGAACACAAGAAATACTCTTCCAAAAAAATCGACCCAGAGCACAAAAAATTCGTTTCCAACGAAATCACCCTGGAACACAAAAAATTGGCTTTCTAAAAAATCACCCGAGAACACAAAAAATTTGCTTCCAATGAAATTACCCCAGAACACAAAAAATTGGCTTTCTACAAAATCACCCGAGAACACAAAAAATTTGCTTCCAACTAAATACCCAAGAACACAAAAAATTCGCTTCCAACGATATTACCCCAGAAGAAAAAAAATTCGCTTCCAACGAAAACTCCTGAGAACACAAATATTCGCTTCCAAAGAAATCACCCTTAGCACAAAAAATTCGCTTCCAACGAACTCACCCTAGAACACAAAAAATTCTCTTTCAACGAAAACACCCGAGAACAAAAAAAGTTCGCTTCCAACGAAATCACCACAGAGCACAAAAAATTAGCTTCCAACGAAATGACTCCAGAGCACAGAAAACACGCTTCCAAAGAAATGACCCCAGAACACAAAAAATTCACTGCCAACAAAATCACCTCGAACACAAAAAATTCGCTTTCAACGAAATCACCCGAGAAAAAAAATTCACTTCCAACGTAATCACCACAGAGCACAAAAAATTCGCTTCCCGTAAAATGACCCTATAACATAAAAAATTCGCTTCAATCGAAATCACCAGAGAAGACAAAATATGCGCTTCCAACCAAATACCCCAGAGCACAAAAAAATTGCTTACAACGAAATCACCCTGGAACATAAAAACTTCGCTTTCAACAAAATGAACAGGGGATACAAAAAATTCGCTTCCAACGAAATCACCCCAGAGCACAAAAAATTCTCTTCCAACGAAATGACCCCCTACGTCAAAAATTTTCTTCCAGCGAAAAACAGTAGAACACAAAAAATTCGCTTCCTACGAAATTACCCAAGAAAACAAAAAATTCGCTTGCAACCAAATCTTCGGAGAACACAAATATTCGCTTCCAAAGAAATCACACTAGAGCACAAAAAATTTGCTTACAACGAAGTGACTCCAGAGCACAGAAAACACGCTTGCAAAGAAATGACCCCATACTTCAAAAATTTGTTTCCATCGAAATCACCTGAAAACATAAAAAATTCGCATCCAAAGAAATGACCTCAGACTTCAAAAATTTTCTTCCATCGAAAAGACCAGAGAACACATAAAATTCGCTTCCAACGAAATTACCCCTGAACACAAAAAATTCACTTCTAAAGAAATCTATTGAGAATACAAATATTGGCTTCCAAAGAAATCATCCCAGAGCACAAAAAATTTGCTTCCAAAGAAATCACCCCAGAGTACAAAAATTCCCTTCCAACAAAATCACCCGAGAACACAAATATTGGCTTCCATTGAAATCACCCCAGAACACAAAAATTTCGCTTCCACCGAAATGACTCCAGAGCACAGAAAACACGCTTCCATTGAAAAACCGGAGAACATAAAAAATTCGCTTCCACCGAAATTACCCCAGAACACAAAAAATTCTCTTGCAACGAAATTTTCTGAGAACACAAATATTCACTTCCAATGAAATCACCCCAGAACAAAAAAATTCGCTTCCAACGAAATGACTCCAGAGCACAGAAAACACGCTTCCAACAAAATGACCCCCTACTTCAAAAATTCACTTCCATCGAAAAAACCGGAGAACACAAAAATACGCTTCCAAAGAAATTACACCAGAACACAAAAAATTTGCTTGGAAGGAAATCTCCTGAGAACACAAATATTCGCTTCCAAAGAAATCACCCCAGAGCACAAAAAATTCGCTTGCAACGCAATCTTCTGAGAACACATATATTCGCTTCCAACGAAATCACCCCAGAACACAAAAAATTCGCTTCCAATGAAATGACTCAAGATCACAGAAAACACGCTTCCAACGAAACGACCCCCTAATTCAAAAATTTGCTTCCATTGAAAAAACCGGAGAACATAAAAAATTCGCTTCCAAAGAAATGACTCCAGAGCACAGAAAACACGCTTCCAATGAAATGACCCCAGAAAACAAAAATTAAACTTCCAACGAAATCACCCTAGAACACAAAAAATTCGCATCCAATGAAATGACTCCAGAGCACAGAAAGCACGCTTCCAATGAAATGACCCCAGAAAACAAAAATTTCGCTTCCATCGTAATCACCGCAAAACACAAAAATTCACATCCAACGAAAAGACTCCAGAGCACAGAAAATATGCTTTCAACGAAATGACCCCCTATTTCAAAAATTTGCTTCATTCAAAAAAACCGGAGACACAAAGAATTCGCCTCCAACGAAATCACCCCAGAACACAAAAAATTTGCTTCCAAAAAATTACTCTAGAGAACAGAAAACACCCTACCTACGAAAGAAACCCATACTTCAAAAAAATTCGCTTCCAACAAAATCACCCCAGAACAAAATCTTTTCCTTTCAACGAGATCACCCCAGAGCACAAAAAATTCAATTACAACGAAATTACCCCAGAACACAAGAAACACTCTTCCAACAAAATCACCCCAGAGCACAAAAAATTCGTTTCCAACGAAATTACCCCAGAACACAAAAAATTCGCTTCCAACGAAATCACCCCAGAGCACAAAAAATTTGCTTCCAACGAAATGACTCCATAGCTAGAAAACACGCTTCGAACAAAATGACCCCCTACTTCAAACATTTGCTTCCATCGAAATCACCCGAGAACACAAAAAATTCGCTTCCAATGAAATCTCCCCAGAACATAAAACATTCGCTTCCAACGAAATGACTCCTGAGCACAGAAAACACGCTTCTAACGAAATCACCCCATACTTAAAAATATTCTCGTCCAACGAAATTATCCCAGAGCAGAAAACATTTGCTTCCAACGAAATCACCCCAGAGTACAAAAAATTCGCTTGCAACAAAATCACCCTAAAGCACAAAAAATTCGATATCAACGAAATTACCCCAGGATAGAAAAAAATTGCTTCTATCGTAGTCACCACAGAGCACGAAATATTCATTCCCAATGTAATCACACCAGAGCACAAAAAATTCACTTCCAACGAAATCACGCTAGAACACAAAAAATTAGCTTTTTCAACGAAATCACCCGAGAACACAAAAAATTCGCTTCCAATGAAATCACCCCAGAACACAAAAAATTCGCTTGCAATGAAATCTCCTGAGAACATAAATGTTCGCTTCCAACGAAAGGACTCCAGAGCACAGAAAACACGCTTCCAACGAAATCACCCCAAAAGACAAAACATTGTCTTCTAACGGAATTACATCAGAACACAAACATTCGCTTCCAAAAATATCATCCCAGAGCACAAAAAATTCGCTTCCAACGAAATTACCCCAGAACACAAAAAATTCTTTTCAACGAAATCTCCTGAGAACACAAATATTCGCTTCCAAGGAAATCATCCCAGAGCACAAAAAAATTCGCTTCCAATGAAATCAACCCAGAATAAAAAAAAATTTGCTTCCAAAGAAATAATCCAAGAATATAAAAAATTCGCTTCGATCAAAATCACCCGAGAACACAAAAAAATTCGATTCCAACGAAATTACCCCAGATTAAAAGAAATTCCTTCCAACGAAATCACCCCAGAGCACAAAAATGTCGTTTCCAACGAAATGACTCCAGGGCACAGAAAGCACGCTTCCAACGAAATTACCCCCTACTTCAAAAATTTGTTTCCATCGAAATCACCTGAGAACACAAAAAATTCACTTCCAACGAAATCACCCCAGAACACAAAAAATTCGCTTGCAACGAAATCTCCTGAGAACACAAATATTCGCTTCCAGCGAAATCACACCAAAGCACAAAAAATTCGCATCCAACGAAATGACTCCAGAGCACAGAAAACACGCTTGCAACGAAATGACCCCCTACTTCAAAAATTTGCTTCCTTCGAATAAACCGGAGAACACAAAAAATTCTCTTCCAACGAGATTACCCCAGAAGACAAAAAATTCTTTTCCAATGAAATCTCCTGAGAACACAAATATTCGCTTCCAAAGAAATCATCCCAGAGAACAAAAAAAATTCGCTTCCAACGAAAGCACCCGATAACACAAAAAATTCACGTCCAACGAAATTATCACAGAACAGAAAAAAAATTTGCTTCCATCGAAATCACCCCAGAATAAAAAAAATTTGCTTCCAACGAAATGACGCTAGAACACAAAAAATTAGGTTTTTCAACGAAATCACCCGAAAACACAAAATTTCCTTTCAAAGAAATCACCCGAGAACACAAAAAATTCGCTTCCAATGAAATCACCCCAGAACACAAAAAATTTGCTTGCAATGAAATCTCCTGAGAACACAAATATTCGCTTCCAACGAAATCGTCACAGAGCACAAAAAATTCGCTTCCAACGAAATTACCCTAGAACACAAAAATTCCCTTTCAATGAAATCACCCAAGAACACAAAAAATTCGCTTCCAACGAAAACACCATAGAACAAAAAAAAAAAAATCGCTTCCATCGAAATCACCACAGAAGACAAAAAATTCTCTTCCAATGATATTACCCCAGAAGACAAAAACTTCTTTTCCAACGAAATCTCGTGAGAACACAAATATTCGCTTCCAAAGATATCATCCCAGAGCACAAAAAATTCCCTTCGAACGAAATCACCCAAGAGCACGAAAAATTCGCTTCCAAAGAAATGACTCCAGAGCACAGAAAACACGCTTCCAATGATATGACCCCATACTTCAAAAATTTGCTTCCATCGAAATCACCCCTGAACACAAAAAATTCGCTGCCAACGAAATCACCCTAGAACACAAAACATTCCCTTTCAACGAAATCACCCGAGAACACAAAAAATTAGCTTCTAACGAAATGACTCCAGAGCACAGAAAATTCGCTTCCAACGAAATCACCCTAGAACACAAAAAATATCCTTTCAACAAAATCACCTGAGAACACAAAAAAGTCACGTCCAACGAAATTACCACAGAACACAAAAAATTTGCTTCCATCGAAATCACCCGAGAACACAAAAAATTCTCTTCCAACGAAATCACGCTAGAACCCAAAAAATTAGCGTTCAATGAAATCACCCCTGAGCACAAAAAATTCTCTTCCAACAAAATGACTCCAGAGCACATAAACCACGAATCCAACGAAATGACCCCCTACTTAAAAAATTTGCTTCCATCGAAAAACTGGAGAACATAAAAAATTCGCTTCCAACGAAATCACACCAGAACACAAAAAATTCGCTTCCAACGAAATGACTCCAGAGCACAGAAAACACGCTTCAAAAGAAATGACCCCCTACTTAAAAAATTCGCTTCCATCGAAAAAACCAGAGAACACAAAAATACGCTTCCAACAAAATTACCCCAGAACACAAAAAATTCGCTTGCAACGAAATCTCCTGAGAACACAAATATTCGCTTCCAAAGAAATCACCCCAGAGCACAAAAAATTCGCTTTCAACGAAATCTTCTGAGAACACATATATTCCCTTCCAAAGAAATCACCCCAGAACAGAAAAAATTCGCTTCCTATGAAATGACTCCAGATCACAGAAAACACGATTCCAATGAAATGACCCCCTATTTCAATAATTTGCTTCCATTGAAAAAACCGGAGAACACAAAAAATTAGCTTCCAACAAAATTACCCCAGAACACAAAAAATTCGCTTCCAACGAAATTTTCTGAGACCACAAATATTTGCTTCCAACGAAATCACTCCAGAACAAAAAAAATTCGCTTCCAGCGAAATTACTCCAGAGCACAGAAAAGATGCTTTCAACAAAATGATCTCATACTTCAAAAATTTGCTTCCTTCGAAATCACCAGAGAACACAAAAAATTCGCTTCCAACGAAATGACTCCAGAGCACAGAAAACACGCTTCCAACGAAATGACCCCCTACTTAAAAAATTCGCTTCCATTGAAAAAACCGGAGAACACAAAAAATTAGCTTCCAACAAAATTACCCCAGAACACAAAAAATTCGCTTCCAACGAAATTTTCTGAGACCACAAATATTTGCTTCCAACGAAATCACTCCAGAACAAAAAAAATTCGCTTCCAGCGAAATTACTCCAGAGCACAGAAAAGATGCTTTCAACAAAATGATCTCATACTTCAAAAATTTGCTTCCTTCGAAATCACCAGAGAACACAAAAAATTCGCTTCCAACGAAATGACTCCAGAGCACAGAAAACACGCTTCCAACGAAATGACCCCCTACTTAAAAAATTCGCTTCCATCGAAAAAACCGGAGAACACAAAAATACGCTTCCAACGAAATTACCCCAGAACACAAAAAATTCGCTTGCAACGAAATCTCCTGAGAACACAAATATTTGCTTCCAAAGCAATCACCCCAGAGCACAAAAAATTCGCTTTCAATGAAATCTTCTGAGAACACATATATTCGCTTCCAACGAAATCACCCCAGAACACAAAAAATTTGCTTCCAATGAAATGACTCCAGATCACAGAAAACACGCTTCCAATGAAATGACCCCCTATTTCAATAATTTGCTTCCATTGAAAAAACCAGAGAACACAAAAAATTAGCTTCCTTCGAAATTACCCCAGAAAACAAAATATAGGCTTCCAACGAAATGAATCCAGAGCACAGAAAACAAGCTTCCAACGAAATGATCCCATACTTCAAAAATTTGCTTCCTTTGAAATAATCTGAGAACACAAAAAATTCGCTTCCAATGAAATTACCTCAGAAGACAAAAATTTCTTTTCTAACGAAATCTCCTGAGGACACAAATATTTGTTTCCAATGAAATCACCCCAGAGCACAAAAAACTCGTTTCCAATGAAATGATTCCAGGGCTCAGAAAACACGCTTCCAACGAAATGACCCCCTACTTCAAAAATTTGCTTCCATCGAATAAACCAGAGAACACAAAAAATTCTCTTCCAACGAGATTACCCCAGAAGACAAAAAATTCTTTTCCAACGAAATCTCCTGAGAACACAAATATTCGCTTCCAAAGAAACCATCCCAGAGCACAAAAAAATTCGCTTCCAACAAAAGCCCCCGATAACACAAAAAATTCACGTCTAAAGAAATTATCACAGAACATAAAAAAATTTGCTTCCATCGAAATCACCCCAGAATAAAAAAAAAATTGCTTCCAACGAAATCACGCTAGAACACAAAAAATGAGCTATAATCGAAATCACAAAAAATTAGCTTTTTCAACGAAATCACCCGAAAACACAAAATTTGCTTTCAAAGAAATCACCAGAGAACACAAAAAATTCGTTAACAATGAAATCACCCCAGAAAACAAAAAATTCGCTTGCAATGAAATCTCCTGAGAACACAAATATTCGCTTCCAACGAAATCGTCCCAGAGCACAAAAGATTCGCTTCCAACGAAATCACCCTAGAACGCAAAAATTCCCTTTCAATGAAATCACCCGAGAACACAAAAAATTCGCTTCCTACAAAATCAACCCAGAACACAAAAAGTTCCCTTCCAACGAAAGGACTCCAGAGCACAGAAAACAAGCTTCCAACGAAATGACCCCCTACTTAAAAAATTTGCTTCCATCGAAAAACCGGAGAAGATAAAAAATTCGCTTCCAAAGAAATTACCCCAGAACACAAAAAATTCGCTTCAAACGAAATTTTCTGAGAACACAAATATTCGCTTCCAACGAAATCACTCCAGAACAAAAAAAATTCGCTTCCAGCAAATTACTCCAGAGCACAGAAAACATGCTTTCAACAAAATGATCTCATACTTCAAAAATTCGCTTCCATCGAAAAAACCAGAGAACACAAAAATAGGCTTCCAACGAAATTACCCCAGAACACAAAAAATTCGCTTGCAACGAAGTCTCCTGAGAACACAAATATTCGCTTCCAAAGCAATCACCCCAGAGCACAAAAAATTCGCTTTCAAAGAAATCACCCGAGAACACAAAAAATTCGCTTCCAACGAAATCACACCAGAACACAAAAAATTCGCTTGCAATGAAATCTCCAGAGAACACAAATATTCGCTTCCAACGAAATCGTCCCAGAGCACAAAAGATTCGCTTCCAACGAAATCACCCTAGAACACAAAAATTCCCCTTCAATGAAATCACCCGAGAACACAAAAAATTCGCTTCCTACGAAATCACCCCAGAACACAAAAAGTTCCCTTCCAACGAAAGGACTCCAGAGCACAGAAAATAAGCTTCCAACGAAATGATCCCCTACTTAAAAAATTTGCTTCCATCGAAAAACCGGAGATCATAAAAAATTCGCTTCCAAAGAAATTACCCCAGAACACAAAAAATTCGCTTGCAACGAAATTTTCTGAGAACAGAAATATTCGCTTCCAACGAAATCACCCCAGAACAAAAAAATTCGCTTGCAACGAAATTTTCTGAGAACACAAATATTCGCTTCCAATGAAATCACCCCAGAACACAAAAAATTCGCTTCCAACGAAATTACTCCAGAGCACAGAAAACATGCTTTCAACAAAATGATCTCATACTTCAAAAATTTGCTTCCATCGAAATCACCAGAGAACACAAAAAATTCGCTACCAACGAAATGACTCCAGAGCACAGACAATACGCTTCAAACGAAATTACCCCCTACTTAAAAAATTCGCTTCCATCGATAAAACTGGAGAACACAAAAATACGCTTCCAACGAAATTACCCCAGAACACAAAAAATTCGCTTGCAACGAAATCTCCTGAGAACACAAATATTCGCTTCCAAGGAAATCACCCCAGAGCACAAAAAATTCGCTTTCAACGAAATCTCCTGAGAACACAAATATTCGCTTCCAAAGAAATCACCCCAGAACACAAAAAATTCGCTTCCAACGAAATTACTCCAGAGCACAGAAAACATGCTTTCAACAAAATGATCTCATACTTCAAAAATTTGCTTCCATCGAAATCACCAGAGAACACAAAAAATTCGCTTCCAACTAAATGACTCCAGAGCACAGAAAACACGCTTCCAACGAAATGACCCCCTACTTAAAAAATTCGCTTCCATCGAAAAAACCGGAGAACACAAAACTACGCTTCCAACGAAATTACCCCAGAACACAAAAAATGTGCTTGCTACGAAATCTCCTGAGAACACAAATATTCGCTTCCAAAGAAATCACCCCAGAGCACAAAAAATTCGCTTTCAACGAAATCTTCTGAGAACACATATATTCGCTTCCAACGAAATCACCCCAGAACACAAAAAATTCGCTTCCAATGAAATGACTCCAGATAACAGAAAACACGCTTCCAATGAAATGACCCCCTATTTCAATAATTTGCTTCCATTGACAAAACAAGAGAACACAAAAAATTAGCTTCCATCGAAATTACCCCAGAACACAAAAAATAGGCTTCCAACGAAATGAATCCAGAGCACAGAAAACAAGCTTCCAACGAAATGACCCCATACTTCAAAAATTTGCTTCCATTGAAATAATCTGAGAACACAAAAAATTCGCTTCCAACGAAATTACCTCAGAAGACAAAAATTTCTTTTCCAACGAAATCTCCTGAGGACACAAATATTTGTTTCCAATGAAATCACCCCAGAGCACAAAAAACTCGTTTCCAACGAAATGATTCCAGGGCTCAGAAAATATGCTTCCAACGAAATGAACCCCTACTTCAAAAATTTGCTTCCATCGAATAAACCGGAGAACACAAAAAATTCTCTTCCAACGAGATTACCCCAGAAGACAAATAATTCTTTTCCAATGAAATCTCCTGAGAACACAAACATTCGTTTCCAAAGAAACCATCCCAGAGCACAAAAAAATTCGCTTCCAACAAAAGCCCCCGATAACACAAAAAATTCACGTCCAAAGAAATTATCACAGAACAGAAAAAAAATTGCTTCCATCGAAATCACCCCAGAATAAAAAAAAATTTGCTTCCAACGAAATCACGCTACAACACAAAAAATTAGCTTTTTCAACGAAATCACCCGAAAACACAAAATTTCCTTTCAAAGAAATCACAAGAGAACACAAAAATTCGCTTCCAACGAAATCACCCCAGAGTACAAAAAATTCGCTTCCAACGAAATGACTAAAGGGCACAGAAAACACGCTTCCAACGAAATGACCCCTTACTTCAAAAATTTGCTTCCATCAAAAAAACCAGAGAACACAAAAAATTCTCTTCCAACGATATTATCCCAGAAGACAAAAAATTCTTTTCCAACGAAAACTCCTGAGAACACAAATATTTGCTTCCAAAGATATCATCCCAGAGCACAAAAAATTCGCTTCCAATGAAATAACCCTATAACACAAAAATTCCCTTTCAACGAAATCAACCGAGAACACAAAAAATTCGTTTCCAACGATATGACCCCATACTTCAAAAATTTGCTTCCATCAAAATCACCCGAGACAGAAAAAATTCGCTTCCAACGAAATCACCCCACAGCACAAAAAATTCGCTTCCAACGAAATGAATCCAGAGTACAGAAAACCCGCTTCCAACGAAATGACCACCACTTCAAAAATTTGTTTCCATCGAAATCACCCCAGAACACAAAAAATTCGCTTCCAACGAATTTGTCCCAGAACACAAAAAATTCTTTTCCAATGAAATCTCCTGAGAGCACAAATATTCGCTTCCAAAAATATCATCCCAGAGCATAAAAAATTCGCTTCCAACGAAATCACCGTAGAACATAAAATATTCGCTTCCATTGAAATCACCACAGAAGACAAAAAATTCGCTTCCAACCAAATCACCCCAGAGCAGAAAAAATTCACTTCCAACGAAATCACCCTAGTACATAAAAAATTCGCTTCCAAATAAATCACCCCAGAGCACAAAAATTCGCTGCCAACGAAATGACTCCAGAGCACAGAAAACACAGTTCCAACGAAATGACCGCCTACTTAAAAAATTTGCTTCCATCGAAAACCCGTAGAATACAAAAAATTCGCTTCCAACAAAATTACCCCAGAACACAAAAAAATTGCTTCCAACGAAATCTCCTGGGAACACAAATATTCGCTTCCAAAGAAATCATCCCAGAACACAAAAAATTCCCTTTCAACGAAATCACTCGAGAACACAAAAAATTCACGTCCAACGAAATTACCACAGAATAGAAAATATTTGCTTCCATCGAAATAACCCCAGAACACAAAAAATTCGCTTCCAACGAAATCACGCTAGAACACAAAAAAATTAGCTTAAAATGAAATCACCCCAGAGCACAAAAAATTCCCTTCCAAAGAAATGACTCCAGAGCACATAAACCATGATTCCAAGGAAATGACCCTCTACTTAAAAAATTTGCTGCCATCGAAAAACCGGAGAACATAAAAAATTCGCTTCCAAAGAAATTACCCCAGAACACAAAAAATTCGCTTGCAACGAAATTTTCTGAGAACACACATATTCGCTTTCAACGAAAGCACACCAGAACCCAAAGAATTCGCTTCCAACGAAATGACTCCAGGACACAGAAAACACGCTTACAATGAATTGACCCCATATTTGAAAAATTTGCTTCCATCGAAATCACTCGAGAACACAAAAAATTCGCTTCCAACGAAATTACCCCAGAACAGAATAAATTCGCTTCCAACGAAATCTCCTGGGAACACAAATATTCGCTTCCAAAGAAATCATCCTAGAGCACAAAAAAATTCGCTTCCCACGAAATCACACTAGAACACAAAAATTAGCTTTCAATGAAATCACCCGAGAACACAAAAAATTGGCTTCCAACAAAATCCCCCCAGAGCACAAAAAATTCCCTTCCAACGAAATGACTCCAGAGCACAGAAAACATGATCCCAACGAAATGACCCCCTACTTCAAAAATTTGCTTCCATCGAAAAACCAGAGAACATAAAAAAGTTGCTTCCAAAGAAATAACCCCAGAACACTAAAAATTTGCTTGCAACGAAATTTTCTGAGAACACAAATATTCGCTTCCAACGAAATCACCCCAGAACACAAAAACTTCGCTTCCAACGAAATTACTTCTGAGCACAGAAAACACGCTTCCAACGAAATAATCCCTTACTTCAAAAATTTGCTACCATCGATATCACCCGAGAACACAAAAAATTCGCTTCCAACGAAATGACTCCAGAGCACAGAAAACACACTTCCAACGAAATGACCCCCTACGTAAAAAATTCGCTTCCATCGAAAAAACCGGAGAACACAAAAATACGCTTCCAACGAAATTACCCCAGAACATAAAAATTCACTTTCAACGAAATCACCCGAGAACACATAAAATTCGCTTCCAACGAAATCACCCCAGAGCACAAAAAATCGCTTCCAACGAAAACACCCTAGAACATAAAAATTCGCTTCCATCGAAATCACTACAGAAGCCAAAAAACTCGCTTCCAATCAAATCACCCCAGAGCAGAAAAATATTCACTTCCAACGAAATCACCCTAGAACACAAAAAATTCGCTTCCAACAAAATCACCCCAGGGCATGAAAAATTCGCTTCCAAAGATATGATTCCAGAGCACAGAAAACACGCTTCCAACGATTTGACCCCATACTTCAAAAATTTGCTTCCATCGAAATCACCTGAGAACACAAAAAATTCTCTTTCAAAGATATTACCCCAGAAGACAAAAATTCTTTTCAAATGAAATCTCCTGAGAACACAAATATTCTCTTCCAAAGATATCCTCCTAGAGCACAAAAATTCGCTTCCAACAATAACACGCCAGAGCACAAAAAATTCGCTTCGAACGAAATGATTCCAGAGCACAGAAAACATGCTTCCAACAAAATGACCCCCTTATTTCAAAAATTTTCTTCCATCGAAATCAACCGAGAACACAAAAAATTCTCTTCCAACGATATTACCCCAGAAGACAAAAAATTCTTTTCCAACAAAATCTCCTGAGAGCACAAATATTCGCTTCCAAAGATATCATTCAAGAGCACAAAAAATTCGCTTTGAACGAAATCACCCTAGAGTACGAAAAATTCACTTCCAAAGAAATGACTCCAGAGCACCAAAAACATGCTTCCAAAGATATGTCCCCATATTTCAAAAATTTGCTTCCATCGAAATCACCCGAGAACACAAAAATTTCGCTTCCAACGAAATTACCCAGAACACAAAAAATCGCTTCCGACGAAATTTCCTGGGAACACAATATCTGCTTCCAAAGAAATCATCACAGAGCACAAAAAAATTCGCTTCCAACGAAATCACCATAGAACACAAAATATTCCCTTTCAACGAAATCACCCGAGAACACAAAAAATTCACGTCCAACGAAATTACCACAGAACAGAAATAATTTGCTTCCATCGAAATCACCCCAGAACACAAAAAATTCGCTTCTAATGAAATCACGCTAGAACACAAAAATTAGCTTTCAATGAAATCACCCGAGAATACAAAAAATAGGCTTCCAATGAAATCACCCCATAGCACGAAAAATTCCCTTCCAACGAAATGACTCCAGAGCACAGAAAACACGATTCCAACGAAATGACCCCCTACTTCAAAAACTTGCTTCCATCGAAAAACCGGAGAATATAAAAAATTCGCTTCCAACGAAATAACCCCAGAACACAAAAAATTTGCTTGCAACAAAATTTTCTGAGAACACAAATATTCGCTTCCAACGAAATCACCCCAGAACACAAAAAATTAGCTTCCAACGAAATTACCCCAGAGCACAGAAAACATGCTTCCAACGAAATGAACCCTTACTTCAAAAATTTGCTTCCATCGAAATCACCTGAGAACACAAAAAATTCGCTTCCAACGAAATGACTCCAGAGCACAGAAAACACACTTCCAACGAAATGACCCCCTACTTAAAAAATTCGCTTCCATCGAAAAAACCGGAGAACACAAAAATATGCTTCCAACGAAATTACCCCAGAACACAAAAATTTCCTTTAAATGAAATCACACGAGAACAGAAAAAATTCGCTTCCAACTAAATCACCCCAGAGCACAAAAAATTCGCTTCCAACGAAATCACCCTAGAACATAAAAAATTCGCTTCCATCGAAATCACCACAGAAGACAAAAAATTCGCTTCCAACCAAATCACCCCAGAGCAGAAAAAACTTCACTTCCAAGGAAATCACCCTAGAACACAAAAAATTCCCTTTCAAATAAATCACCAAAGAACACAAAAAATACACGTCCAATGAAATTCCCACAGAACAGAAAAAATTTGCTTCCAACGAAATCAACCCAGAACAAAAAAACTTCGCTTCCAACGAAACAACGCTAAAACACAAAAAATTAGCTTTCAAAGAAATAACCCGAGAAGACAAAAAATTGGCTTCCAACGAAATCAACCCAGAGCAAAAAAAATTCACTTCCAATGAAATGACTCCACAGCACAGACAACATGCTTCCAATGAAATGACCCTAGAACACAAAAAAATTCGCTTCCAATGAAATCACCCTAAAACATAAAAAATTCCTTTTCAACGAAATCACACGAGAACACAAAAAATTCGCTTCCAACGAAATTACCCAAGAACACAACAAATTCGCTTGTAATGAAATCTCCCGAGAACACAAATATTCGATTCCAAGGAAATCACCCCAGAGCACAAAAAATTCACTTCCAAAGAAATGACTCCAGATCATAGAAAACACGCTTCCAACGAAATGACCTCGTACTTCAAAAATTTGCTACCATCGAAATCACCCCAGATCACAAAAAATTCGCTTCCAACAAAATCACCCCAGAACACAAAAAATTCGCTTCCATGAAATCACCCCAGAACACAAAAAATTCGCTTCCAACGAAATGATTCCAGAGCACAGAAAACACACTTCCATTGAAATGACCCCCTGCTTCAAAAATTTGCTTCCATCGAAAAAACCGGAGAAAACAAAATATTCGCTTCCAACGAAATTACCCCAGAACACAAAAAAATTCGCTTGCAACGAAATCTTCTGAGAACATGAATATTCGCTTCCAACGAAATCTCCCAGAACACAAAAAATTTGCTTCCAACGAAATTGCTCCAGAGCACAGAAAACACGCTTCCAATGAAATGATCCCTTACTTCAAAAATTTGCTTCAATCGAAATCACCCGAGAACACAAAAAATTCGATTCCAACCATAGCAGCCGAGAGCACAAAAAATTTGCTTCCAACGAAATGACTCCAGAGCACAGAAAACACGCTTACAAAGAAATGACGCCCTACATCAAAAATTTGCTTCCATCGAAAAAACCGAACAACATAAAAAATTCTCTTCCAATGATATTACCCCAGAGGACAAAAAAATTCTTTTCCAACGAAATCTCCTGAGAACAAAAAAATCGCTTCCAACGAAATCTCCTGGGAACACAAATATTCGCTTCCAAAGAAATCATCCCAGAGCACAAAAAATTCCCTTTCAATGAAATCACCTGAGAACACAAAAAATTCACGTCCAACGAAATTACCACAGAAGAGAAAATATTTGCTTCCATCGAAATAACCCCACAACACAAAAAATTCGCTTCCAACGAAATCACACTAGAACCCCAAAAAATTCGCTTTCAATGAAATCACCCCAGAGCACAAAAAATTCCCTTCCAAGGAAATGATTCCAGAGCACATAAAACACGATTCCAACGAAATGACCCCCTACTTAAAAAATTTGCTGCCATCGAAAAACCGGAGAACATAAAAAATTCGCTTCCAACAAAATTACCACAGAACACAAAAAATTCACTTGCAACGAAATTTTCTGAGAAAACAAATATTCGCTTCCAACGAAATCACCCCAGAACACAAAAAAATCCCTTCCAACGAAATGACTCCAGAGCACAGAAAACACGCTTCCAATGAAATGACCCCCTACTTAAAAATTTCGCTTCCATCAAAAAAACCGAAGAACACAAAAATACGCTTCCAACGAAATTACCCCAGAACACAAAAAATTCGCTTGCAACGAAATCTTCTGAGAACACGAATATTCGCTTCCAACGAAATCTCCCCAGAACACAAAAAATTTGCTTCCAACGAAATTGCTCCAGAGCACAGAAAACACGCTTCCAATGAAATGATCCCTTACTTCAAAAATTTGCTTCAATCGAAATCACCTGAGAACACAAAAAATTCGATTCCAACCATAGCACCCCAGAGCACAAAAAATTTGCTTCCAACGAAATGACTCCAGAGCACAGAAAACACGCTTACAAAGAAATGACCCCCTACATCAAAAATTTGCTTCCATCGAAAAAACCGAACAACATAAAAAATTCTCTTCCAATGATATTACCCCAGAGGACAAAAAAATTCTTTTCCAACGAAATCTCCTGAGAACAAAAAAATCGCTTCCAACGAAATCTCCTGGGAACACAAATATTCGCTTCCAAAGAAATCATCCCAGAGCACAAAAAATTCCCTTTCAATGAAATCACCTGAGAACACAAAAAATTCACGTCCAACGAAATTACCACAGAAGAGAAAATATTTGCTTCCATCGAAATAACCCCACAACACAAAAAATTCGCTTCCAACGAAATCACACTAGAACCCCAAAAAATTCGCTTTCAATGAAATCACCCCAGAGCACAAAAAATTCCCTTCCAAGGAAATGATTCCAGAGCACATAAAACACGATTCCAACGAAATGACCCCCTACTTAAAAAATTTGCTGCCATCGAAAAACCGGAGAACATAAAAAATTCGCTTCCAACAAAATTACCACAGAACACAAAAAATTCACTTGCAACGAAATTTTCTGAGAAAACAAATATTCGCTTCCAACGAAATCACCCCAGAACACAAAAAAATCCCTTCCAACGAAATGACTCCAGAGCACAGAAAACACGCTTCCAATGAAATGACCCCCTACTTAAAAAATTCGCTTCCATCAAAAAAACCGAAGAACACAAAAATACGCTTCCAACGAAATTACCCCAGAACACAAAAAATTCGCTTGAAACGAAATCTCCTGAGAACACAAATATTTGCTTCCAACGAAATCACCCCAGAGCACAAAAAATTCGCTACCAAAGAAATGACTCCAGAGCACAGAAAACACGCTTCCAACGAAATGACCCTCTACTTAAAAAATTTGCTTCCATCGAAAAAACCGGAGAACACAAAAAATTCGCTTACAAAGAATTACCGCAGAACCCAAAAAATTCGCTTGCAACGAAATGTCCTGAGAACTCAAATATTAGCTTCCAAAGAAATCACCCCATAGCACAAAAATTTGCTTCCAAAGAAATGACTCCAAAGCATAGAAAACATGCTTCCAGGGAAATGACCCCATATTTCAAAAATTTGCTTCCATCGAAATCACTTGAGAATACAAAAAATTAGCTTCCAACGAAATTACCCCAGAACAAAATAAATTCGCTTGCAACGAAATCTCCTGAGAACACAGATATTCGCTTCCAAAGAAATCATCCCAGAGCAAAAAAAAGTTCGCTTCCAACGAAATCACCCTAGAACACAAAAAATTCCCTTTCGATGAAATCACCCGAGAACAAAAAAATTCATTTCCAACGAAATCACCCTAGAACACAAAAAATTTCCTTTCAACGAAATCACACTAGAACACAAAAAATTCGCTTCCAACGAAATCACCCAAAACACAAAAAATTCGCTTCCAACGAAATGACTCCAGAGCATAGAAAACACACTTCCAACGAAATGACCCCATATTTCAAAAATTTGCTTCCATTGAAAAAACCGGAGAAAACAAAAAATTCGCTTCCAACAAAATCTTCTGAGAACACGAATAATCGCTTCCAACGAAATCACCCCAGAACACAAAAAATTCGCTTTTAAACGGAATGACTCCAGAGCACAGAATACATGCTCCCAAAGAAATGATCCCATACTTCAAAAATTTGCTTCCATTGAAATCACCCGGGAACACAAAAAATTTGCTTCCAACGAAATCACCCCAGAACACAAAAAATTAGTTTCCAACATAATGACTCCAGAACAGAGAAAACACGGTTCCAACGAAATGACCCCATATTTCAAAAATTTGCTTCCATCGAAATCACCCGAAAACACAAAAAATTCGCTTCCAACGAAATTACCCCAGAACACAATAAATTCGCTTAAAACAATCTCTCCTGAGAACACAAATATCTGCTTCCAAAGAAATCATCCCAGAGCACAAAAAAATTCGCTTCCAACGAAATCACCCTGGAACACAAAAATTCCCTTTCGACAAAATCACCCGAGAACACAAAAAATTAGCTTCCAACGAAATCACAGCAGAACACAAAAAATTCGCTTCCAAACAAATGACTCTAGAACCCAGAAAACAGGCTTCCAACGAAATGACCCAAGAACACCAAAAATTCCCTTTCAACGAAATCACAGGAGAACACAAAAAATTCACTTCCAATGAAATCACCACAGAGTACAAAAAATTCCCTTCCAACAAAATGACTCCATAGCACAGAAAACACGATTCCAACGAAATGACCCGAGAACACAAAAAATTCCCTTTCAACGAAATCACCCTAGAACACAAAAAAATTCCCTTTCAACGAAATCACCCTGGAACACAAAAAATTCACTTACGACGAAATCACCCGAGAACACAAAAAATTCCCTTTCAACGAAATCACACTAGAACACAAAAAAATCGCTTCCAACGAAATCACCCCAAAGCATAAAAAATTCCCTTCCAAAGATATGACTCCAGAGCACAGAAAACAAGCTTCCAACGAAATGTCCCCCTACTTCAAAAATTTGCTTCCTTCGAAATCCCCCGAGAAGACAAAAAATTCGCTTCCTACGAAATTACCCCAGAACACAAAAAATTTGCTTCCAACGAAATCACACCAGAACACAAAAAATTCTCTTCCAACAAAATGACCCCAGAGACAAAAAAATCGCTTCTATCGAAATTACCCCAGAACTCACAAAATTCGCTTCCAACGAAATCACTCCAGAGCACCAAAAATTCTCTTCCAACCAAGTGACTCCAGAGCACAGAAAACACGCTCCCAACAAAATGATCCCATACTTCAAAAATTTGCTTCCATAGAAATCACCCGAGAAAACAAAAAATTTGCTTCCAACGAAATTACGCCAGAACACAAAAAATTTGCTTGCAACACAATCTTCTGAGAACAATATATTCTCTTCCAACGAAATTACCCCAGAACACAAAAAATTAGCTTCCAACATAATGACTCCAGAGCAGAGAAAACACGGTTCCAACGAAATGACCCCATATTTCAAAAACTTGCTTACATAGAAATCACCCGAAAACACAAAAAATTCACTTCCAACGAAATTACCCCAGAACACAATAAATTTGCTTCCAACGATACCTCCTAAGAACACAAATACTTGCTTCCAAGGAAATCATCCCAGAGCACAAAAAAAATCGCTTCCAATGAAATCACCCTGGAACACAAAAAAATCCCTTACAAACAAATCACCCGAGAACACAAAAAATTCACGTCCAACGAAATTACCACAGAACAGAAAAATTTTGCTTCCATCAAAATCACCCCTGAACACAAAAAATTCGCTGCCAACGAAATCACCTTAGAACATAAAAAATTAGCTTTAAAGGAAATCACCTGAGAACACAAAAAATTCGCTTCCAATGAAATCACACCAGAGCACAAAAAATTCGCTTCCAACGAACTGACTCCAGAGCACAGAAAACACGCTTCCGACGAAATGACCCCAGAACAAAAAAAATTCGCTTCCAACGAAATCACCGAGAACACGAAAAATTCCCTCTAAACGAAATCATCTGAGAACACAAAAAATTTGCTTCCAACGAAATCACCCCAGAGCACAAAAAATTCCCTTCCAATGAAATGACTACAGAGTACTCCAGAAAACACGCTTCCAATGAAATGACCCCCTACTTCAAAAATTTGCTTCCATCGAAAATCCGAAGAACACAATAAATTCGCTTCCAACGATACCTCCTAAGAACACAAATATTTGCTTCCAAGGAAATCATCCCAGAGCACAAAAAAAATCGCTTCCAATGAAATCACCCTGGAACACAAAACATTCCCTTTCAACCAAATCACCCGAGAACACAAAAAATTCACATCCAACGAAATTACCACGGAATAGAAAAAATTTGCTTCCATCGAAATCACCCCTGAACAGAAAAAATTCGCTTCCAACGAAATCACCCCAGAACACAAAAAAATCGCTTCCAACGAAATGACTCCAGAGCACAGAAAACAGGCTTCCAACAAAATGACCCCATATTTCAAAAATTTGCTTCCATTGAAATCACCCGAGAACACAAAAAATTCGCTTTCAACGAAATTACCCCAGAACACAAAATATTCGCTTCCAACGAAATCTCCTGAGAAAACAAATATTCGCTTCGAAAGAAATCATCCCAGAGCACAAAAAAATTAGCTTCCAACGAAATCACCCTAGAACATAAAAATAATTCCCTTTCAAAGAAATCACCCGAGAACACAAAAAATTCGCTTCCAACGAAATCAACCCAGAGCACAAAAAATTCGCTTCCAACGAAATGACTCCAGAGCACCGAAAACACGCTTCCAACGAAATGACCTCCTACTTCAAAAATTTACTTCCATCGAAAAAACCGGAGAACAGAAAAAATTCGATTGCAATGAAGTCTTCTGAGAACACAAATATTCACTTCCAACGAAATCTCCCCAGAACACAAAAAATTCGCTTCCAACGAAATGACTCCAGAGCACAGAAAACACGCTTCGAACGAAATGATACCATACTTCAAAAATTTGTTTCCATTGAAATCACCCGAGAACACAAAATATTCGCTTCCAACGAAATCACCCCAGAACACAAAAAATTGGCTTCCAACGAAATTACCCCAGAACACAAAAAATTCGCTTGCAAGGAAATCTTCTGAGAACACAAATATTTGCTTCCAAAGAAATCATCCCAGAGCACAAAAAAATTCGCTTCCAAGGAAATTACCCCAGAACACAAGAAAATCGCTTCCAACGAAATTACCTGAGAACACAAAAATTTCACTTCCAACAAAATCACCCCAGAGCACAAAATATTCGATTCCAACGAAATGACTCCAGAGCACAGAAAACACGCTTCCGAGGAAATGATCCAATACTTCAAAAATTGGCTTCCATCGAAATCACCCGAGAACACAAAAAATTCACTTCCAACGAAATTATCCCTGAACACAAAAAATGCGCTTCCAACAAAATCACCCCAGAGCACAAAAATTTTGCTTCCAACAAAGTGACTCCAGAGCACAGAAAACACGCTTCCAACGAAATGACTCCGTACTTCAAAAATTTGCTTCCATCGAAAAATCCTGAGAACACAAAAACTTCTCTTCCAACGAAATTACCCTAGAACATAAAAATTTCTCTTTCAAAGAAATTACCCAAGATCACAAAAATTCGCTTGCAATGAAATCTTCTGAGAACACATATATTCGCTTCCAACCAAATCACCCCAGAACAAAAAAAATTCGCTTCCAAAGAAATGCCTCTAGAGCACAGAAAACACTCTTCCAACGAAATGACCCCATATTTCAAAAATTTGCTTCCATTGAAATAATATAAGAACACAGAAAATTCTCTTCCAAAGATATTACTCAAGAAGACAAAAAATTCTTTTCCCACGAAATCACCAAAGAACACAAAATATTCGCTTCCAATGAAATCACCCTAGAACACAAAATATTCTCTTTTAAAGAAATCACCCGAGAACACAAAAAAAAGTGCTTCCAACGAAATCACCCCTGAGCACCAAAAACTCCCTTCCAACAAAGTGACTCCAGAGCACAGAAAACAGGCTTCCAATGAAATGACCCCCTACTTCAAAAATTTGCTTCCATCAAAGAAAAAGGAGAACACAAAAAATTCACTTCCAACGATATTACCCCAGAAGAAAAAATTCTTTTCCAACGAAATCTCCTGAGAACACAAATATTCGCTTCCAAAGATATCATCCCAGAGCACAAAAAATTCCCTTCCAACGAAATGACTCCAGAGCACAGAAAACACGATTCCAACGAAATGACCCCCTACTTCAAAAACTTGCTTCCATCGAAAAACCGGAGAAGATAAAAAATTCGCTTCCAACGAAATAACCCCAGAACACAAAAAATTTGCTTGCAACAAAATTTTCTGAGAACACAAATATTCGCTTCCAACGAAATCACCCCAGAACACAAAAAATAAGCTTCCAACGAAATTACCCCAGAGCACAGAAAACATGCTTCCAACGAAATGAACCCTTACTTCAAAAATTTGCTTCCATCGAAATCACCCGAGAACACAAAAAATTCGCTTCCAACGAAATGACTCCAGAGCACAGAAAACACACTTGCAACGAAATGACCCCCTACTTAAAAAATTTGCTTCCATCGAAAAAAACCGGAGAACAAAAAAATACGTTTCCAACGAAATTACCCCAGAACACAAAAAATTCGCTTTCAACGAAATCTTCTGAGAACACATATATTCGCTTCCAACGAAATCACCCCAGAACACAAAAAATTCGCTTCCATTGAAATGACTCCAGATCACAGAAACACGCTTCCAATGAAATGGCCCCCTATTTCAACAATTTGCTTCCATTGAAAAAACCGGAGAACACAAAAAATTAGCTTCCAACGAAATTACCCCAGAACACAAAAAATTTGCTTGCAACGAAGTCTCCTGAGAACACAAATATTCGCTTCCAAAGCAATCACCCCAGAGCACAAAAAATTCGCTTTCAATGAAATCTTCTGAGAACACATATATTCGCTTCCAACGAAATCACCCCAGAACACAAAAAATTCGCTTCCATTGAAATGATTCCAGATCACAGAAAACACGCTTCCAATGAAATGACCCCCTATTTCAATAATTTGCTTCCATTGAAAAAACCGGAGAACACAAAAAATTAGCTTCCAACGAAATTACCCCAGAACACAAAAAATTTGCTTGCAACGAAATTTTCTGAGAACACAAATATTCGCTTCCAACGAAATCACTCCAGAACAAAAAAAATTCGCTTCCAGCGAAATTACTCCAGAGCACAGAAAACATGCTTTCAACAAAATGATCTCATACTTCAAAAATTTGCTTCCTTCGAAATCACCAGAGAACACAAAAAATTCGCTTCCAAGGAAATGACTCCAGAGCACAGAAAACACGCTTCCAACGAAATGACCCCCTACTTAAAAAATTCGCTTCCATCGAAAAAACCGGAGAACACAAAAATACGCTTCCAACGAAATTACCCAAGAACACAAAAAATTCGTTTGCAACGAAGTCTCCTGAGAACACAAATATTCGCTTCCAAAGAAATAATCCCAGAGCACAAAAAATTCGCTTACAACGAAATCACCCTAGAACACAAAAAAATCCCTTTCAACAAAATCACCTGATAACACAAAAAATTCACGTCCAACGAAATTACCACAGAAGAGAAAATATTTGCTTCCATCGAAATAACCCCACAGCACAAAAAATTCGCTACCAAAGAAATCACGCTAGAACACAAAAAAGTTAGCTTTCAATGAAATCACCCCAGAGCACAAAAAATTCCCTTCCAATGAAATGACTCCAGAGCACATAAAACACGATTCCAACGAAATGACCCCCTACTTAAAAAATTTGTTGCCATCGAAAAACCGGAGAACATAAAAAATTCGCTTCCAACAAAATTACCACAGAACACAAAAAATTCGCTTGCAACGAAATTTTCTGAGAAAACAAATATTCGCTTCCAACGAAATCACCCCAGAACACAAAAAGTTCCCTTCCAACGAAATGACTCCAGAGCACAGAAAACACGCTTCCTATGGAATGACCCCCTACTTAAAAAATTCGCTTCCATCAAAAAAACCGGAGAACACAAAAATACGCTTCCAACGAAATTACCCCAGAACACAAAAAATTCTCTTGCAATGAAATCTCCTGAGAACACAAATATTCGCTTCCAACGAAATCACCCCAGAGCACAAAAAATTCGCTACCAAAGAAATGACTCCAGAGCACAGAAAACACGCTTCCAACGAAATGACCCTCTACTTAAAAAATTTCCTTCCATCGAAAAAACCGGAGAACACAAAAAATTCGCTTCCAAAGAAATTACCCCAGAACCCAAAAAATTCGCTTGCTACGAAATGTCCTGAGAACACAAATATTAGCTTCCAAAGAAATCACCCTAGAGCACAAAAAATTCGCTTCCAAAGAAATGACTCCAAAGCACAGAAAACATGCTTCCAGCGAAATGACCCCATATTTCAAAAATTTGCTTCCATTGAAATCACTTGAGAATACAAAAAATTAGCTTCCAACGAAATTACCCCAGAACAAAATAAATTCGCTTGCAACGAAATCTCCTGAGAACACAGATATTCACTTCCAAAGAAATCATCCCAGAGCAAAAAAATGTTCGCTTCCAACGAAATCACCCTAGAACACAAAAAATTCCCTTTCGATGAAAGCACCCGAGAACACAAAAAATTCATTTCCAACGAAATCACCCTAGAACACAAAAACTTCCCTTTCAACGAAATCACCTGAGAACACAAAATATTCACGTCCAACGAAATTACCACAGAACAGAAAATATTTGTTTCCATCGAAATAACCCCACAACACAAAAAATTCGCTTCCAACGAAATCACGCTAGAACACAAAAAAGTTAGCTTTCAATGAAATCACCCCAGAGCACAAAAAATTCCCTTCCAACGAAATGCCTCCAGAGCACATAAAACACAATTCCAACGAAATGACCCCCTACTTAAAAAATTTGTTGCCATCGAAAAACCGCAGAACATAAAAAATTCGCTTCCAAAAAAATTACCACAGAACACAAAAAATTCGCATGCAACGAAATTTTCTGAGAAAACAAATATTCGCTTCCAACGAAATCACCCCAGAACACAAAAAATTCCCTTCCAACGAAATGACTCCAGAGCACAGAAAACAGGCTTCCTATGAAATGACCCCCTACTTAAAAAATTCACTTCCATCAAAAAAACCGGAGAACACAAAAAATTCGCTTGCAATGAAATCTCCTGAGAACACAAATATTCGCTTCCAACGAAATCACCCCAGAGCACAAAAAATTCGCTACCAAAGAAATGACTCCAGAGCACAGAAAACACGCTTCCAACGAAATGACCCTCTACTTAAAAAATTTGCTTCCATCGAAAAAACCGGAGAACACAAAAAATTCGCTTCCAAAGAAATTACCCCAGAACCCAAAAAATTCACTTGCAACGAAATGTCCTGAGAACACAAATATTACCTTCCAAAGAAATCACCCCAGAGCACAAAAAATTTGCTTCCAAAGAAATGACTCCAAAGCACAGAAAACATGCTTCTAGCGAAATGACCCCATATTTCAAAAATTTGCTTCCAACGAAATCACTTGAGAATACAAAAAATTAGCTTCCAACGAAATTACCCCAGAACAAAATAAATTCGCTTGCAACGAAATCTCCTGAGAACACAGATATTCGCTTCCAAAGAAATCATCCCAGAGCAAAAAAAAGTTCGCTTCCAACGAAATCACCCTAGAACACAAAAAATTCCCTTTCGATGAAAGCACCCGAGAACACAAAAAATTCATGTCCAACGAAATCACCCTAGAACACAAAAAATTTCCTTTCAACGAAATCACACTAGAACACAAAAAATTCGCTTCCAACGAAATCACCACAAAGCACAAAAAATTCCCTTCCAAAGATCTGACTCCAGAGCACAGAAAACAAGCTTCCAACGAAAAGTCCCCCTACTTCAAAAATTTGCTTCCATCGAAATGACCCCAGAACACAAAAAATTCGCTTTCAACGAAATTACACCAGAACACAAAAAATTTGCTTCCAACGAAATCACCCCAGAAAACAAAAAATTTGCTTCCAACGAAATGACTCCAGAGCACAGAAAACACGCTTCCAATGAAATGACCCCCTGCTTCAAAAATTTGCTTCCATCAAAAAAACCGGAGAAAACCAAAAATTCAGGTCCAACAAAATTACCACAGAACAGAAAAAATTTGCTTCCATCGAAATCACCACAGAGCACAAAAAATTTGCTTCCAACAAAATCACCCTAGAACACAAAAAATTCCCTTTCAACGAATTCACACTAGAACACAAAAAATTCGCTTCCAAAGAAATCAGCCCAAAGCACAAAAAAACGAAATTACCCAAGAACACAAAAAATTCTCTTCCAACGAAATGACCCCAGAAACAAAAAAATCGCTTCTATCGAAATTACCCCAGAACTCACAAAATTTGCTTCCAACGAAATCACCCTAGAACACAAAAAATTCGTTTCCAACGAAATCACTCCAGAGCACCAAAAATTCTCTTCCAACCAAGTGACTCCAGAGCACAGAAAACACGCTTCCAACAAAATGACCCCATACTTCAAAAATTTGCTTCCATCGACAAAACCGGAGAACACAAAAAATTTGCTTCCAACAAAATTTCCACAGAACACAAAAAACTCGCTTCCAACGAAATCACCAGAGAACACAAAAAATACGCTTCCAAGAAATGACTCCAGAGCAAAGAAAACAGGCTTCCAAAAAGATGACCCCAGAACACAAAAAATTCCCTTTCAACGAAATCACCCGAGAACACAAAAAATTCACTTCCAACGAAATCACCACAGAGTACAAAATATTCGCTTCCAACGAAATGACTCCAGAGCACAGAAAACATGCTTCCAACGAAATGACACACTATTTCAAAATTTGCTTCCATCGAAAAGACCAGAGAACACAAAAAATTCTCTTCCAAAGATTTTACCCCAGAAGACAAAAAATTCTTTTCCAACAAAAACTCCTGAGAACACAAGTATTCGCTTCCAAAGATATCATCCTAGAGCACAAAAAATTCGCTTCAAACGAAATCACCCTAGAACGCAAAAATTCCCTTTCAACGAAATCACCCGAGAACACAAAAATTTCGCTTCCAACGAAATCACCCCAGAGCACAAAATGTTCACTGCCAAAGAAATGACTCCAGAGCACAGAAAACATGCTTCCAACAAAATGACCCTCAACTTAAAAAATTTGCTTCCATCGAAAAAACCGGAGAACACAAAAAATTCGCTTCCAACGAAATTACACCAGAACACAAAAAATTTGCTTGCAACGAAATATCCTGAGAACACAAATATTAGCTTCAAATCAAATCACCCCAGAGCACCAAAAATTCGCTTCCAACGAAATCAACCCAGAAAACAAAAAATTCGCTTCCAACGAAATGACTCCAGAGCACAGAAAGCACGCCCCCAACGAAATGACCCCCTGCTTCAAAAATTTGCTTCCTTCAAAAAAACAGGAGAAAACAAAAAATTCACATCCAACCAAATTACCACAGAACAGAAAAAAATTGCTTCTATCGAAATATCACCACAGAACACAAAAAATTGGCTTCCAACAAAATCACCCTAGAAGACAAAAAATTCCCTTTCAACGAAATCACACTAGAACACAAAAAATTCGCTTCCAACGAAATCAGCCCAAAGCACAAAAAATTCCCTTCCAACAAAATTACTCCAGAGCACAGAAAACGAGCTTCCAACGAAATGACCCCCTACTTCAAAAATTTTCTTCCATCGAAAAAACCGGAGAACACAAAAAATTCGCTTGCAACGAAATCGTCTGAGAACACAAATATTCGCTTCCAACGAAATGACTCCAGAGCACAGAAAACACACTTCGAACGAAATGATACCATACTTCAAAAATTTGCTTCCATTGAAATGACCCGAGAACACAAAAAATTCACTTCCAACGAAATTACCGCAGAACACAAAAAATTCGCTTCCAACGAAATGACCCCAGAACACAAAAAATTTGCTTCCATGAAATCACCCTAGAACACAAAAAATTCGCTTCCAACGAAATGACTCCAGAGCACAGAAAACACACTTCCAATGAAATGACCCCCTGCTTCAAAAATTTGCTTCCATCGAAAAAACCGGAGAAAACAAAAAATTCGCTTCCAACGAAATTACCCTAGAACACAAAAAAATTTGCTTGCAACGAAATCTTCTGAGAACACGAATATTCGCTTCCAACGAAATCACCCCAGAACATAAATAATTCGCTTTCAACGGAATGACTCCAGAGCACAGAAAACAGGCTCCCAACGAAATGATCAATTACTTCAAAAATTTGCTTCCATCGAAATCACCCGAGAACACAAAAAATTCGCTTCCAACGAAATCACCCCAGAACACAAAAAATTAGCTTCCAACATAATGACTCCAGAGCAGAGAAAACACGCTTCCAACGAAATGACCCCATATTTCAAAAATTTGCTTCCATCGAAATCACTCGAAAACACAAAAAATTCACTTCCAACGAAATTACCCCAGAACACAGTAAATTCGCTTCCAACGATACCTCCTAAGAACACAAATATTTGCTTCCAAAGAAATCATCCCAGAGCACAAAAAAAATCGTTTCCAATGAAATCACCCTGGAACACAAAAAATTCCCTTTCAACCAAATCACCCGAGAACACAAAAAATTCACGTCCAACGAAATTACCACAGAACAGAAAAATTTTGCTTCCATCGAAATCACCCCTGAACACAAAAAATTCGCTGCCAACGAAATCACCCTAGAACACAAAAAATTAGCTTTAAAGGAAATCACGTGAGAACACAAAAAATTCGCTTCCAACGAAATCACACCAGAGCACAAAAAATTCGCTTCCAACGAACTGACTCCAGAGCACAGAAAACACGCTTCCGACGAAATGACCCCAGAACACAAAAAATTCGCTTCCAACCAAATCACCGAGAACACGAAAAATTCCCTTTAAACGAAATCATCTGAGAACACAAAAAATTTGCTTCCAACGAAATCACCGAAGAGCACAAAAAATTCCCTTTCAACGAAATGACTCCAGAGCACTCCAGAAAACACGCTTCCAACGAAATGACCCCCTACTTCAAAAATTTTGCTTCCATCGAAAAACAGAAGAACACAAAAAATTCGCTTCCAACGAAATCTCCTGAGAACACAAATATTCGTTTCGAAAGAAATCATCCCAGAGCACAAAAAATTCACTTCCAACGAAATCACAATAGAGCACAAAAAATTCCCTTTCAACGAAATCACCCGAGAAAACAAAAAATTCACGTCCGACGAAATTACCACAGAACAGAAAAAATTTGCTTCCATTGAAATCACCCCAGAAAACAATAAATTCGCTTCCAACGAAATCACCCTACAATAGAAAAACTCCCTTTCAACGAAATCACCCTAGAACACAAAAAATTCGCTCCAACGTAATGACTCCAGAGCACAGAAAACACGCTTTGAATGAAATGATACCATACTTCAGAAATTTGCTTCCATCGAAATCAACCGAGAACACAAAAAATTCGCTTCCAACTAAATTACCCCAGAACAAAATAAATTCGCTTCCAAGGAAATCACCCCAGAACACAAAAAATTCGCTTCCAACGAAATGACTCCAGAGCACAGAAAACATGCTTCCAACGAAATGACCCCCTACATCAAAAATTTGCTTCCATCGAGAAAACCTGAAAACACAAAAAATACGCTTCCAACAAAAACACCCTAGAACACAAAAAATTCGCCTCCACTGAAATCATCCCAGAACACAAAAAATTCGCTTCCAACGAAATCAACTCAGAACACAAAAAATCGCTTCCACGAAATCACCCTGAAAACTAAACATTCCCTTTCAACGAAATCACCCAAGAACACAAAAAATTCGCTTCCAACGAAATGACTCCAGAGCACAGAAAACACGCTTCGAACGAAATGATAACATACTTCAAAAATTTGCTTCCATCGAAATCACCCGAGAACACAAAAAATTTGCTTCCATCGAAATCACCCCAGAACACAAAAAAATTCGCTTCCAACGAAATGACTCCAGAGCAGAGAAAACAGGCTTCCAAAGAAATGACCCCTGAACACAAAAAATTCCCTTTCAACGAAATCACCCGAGAACACAAAAAATTCACTTCCAATGAAATCACCAAAGAGTACAAAAAATTCGCTTCCAACGAAATGACTCCAGAGCACAGAAAGCATGCTTCCAAGGAAATGACACACTATTTCAAAATTTGCTTCCATCGAAAATACCGGAGAACAGAAAAAATTCTCTTCCAACGATATTACCCCAGAAGACAAAAAATTCTTTTCCAACGAAAACAAATATTAGCTTCCAAAGATATCATCCCAGAGCACAAAAAATTTGCTTCCAACGAAATCAGCCTAGAACACAAAAATTCCCTTTCAACGAAATCACCCGAGAATACAAAAATAACGCTTCCAATGAAATCACCCGAGAGCACAAAAAATTCGCTACCAACGAAATGATTCCAGAGCACAGAAAACAATGTTCCAATGAAATGACCCGAGAACACAAAAAATTCGCTTCCAAAGAAATCACCCTAGAACATAAAAAATTGGCTTCCATCGAAATAACCACAGAAGAAAAAAATTCCCTTCTAACCAAATCACCCCAGAGCACAAAAAATTCACTTCCAACGAAATCACCCTAGAACATAAAAAATTCGCTTTCAATGAAATCACCCCAGAGCATAAAAAATTCACTGCCAAAGAAATGACTCCAGAGCACAGAAAACACGCTTCCAATGAAATGACCCTCTACTTAAAAAATTTGCTTCCATCGAAAAAATCGGAGAACACAAAAAATTCGCTTCCAATGAAATTACCCCAGAACACAAAAAATTCGCTTGCAACGAAATATCCTGAGAACACAAATATTAGCTTCCAATCAAATCACCCCAGAGCACAAAAAATTCGCTTCCAACGAAATGACTCCAGAGCACAGAAAACACGCTTCCAACGAAATGACCCCCTGCTTCAAATATTTGCTTCCATCAAAAAAAACGGAGAAAACCAAAAATTCACGTCCAACGAAATTACCACAGAACAGAAAAAAATTGCTTCCATCGAAATCACCACAGAACACAAAAAATTCGCTTCCAACGAAATGATTTCAGAGCAGAGAAAACAATGTACCAATGAAATGACCCGAGAACACAAAAAATTCGCTTCCAAAGAAATCACCCTAGAACATAAAAAATTGGCTTCCATCGAAATAACCACAGAAGAAAAAAATTCCCTTCTAACCAAATCACCCCAGAGCACAAAAAATTCGCTTCCAACGAAATCACCCTAGAACATAAAAAATTCGCTTTCAATGAAATCACGGGAGAATAGAAAAAATTCGCTTCCAACGAAATCACCCCAGAGCATAAAAAATTCACTGCCAAAGAAATGACTCCAGAGCACAGAAAACACGCTTCTAATGAAATGACCCTCTACTTAAAAAATTTGCTTCCATTGAAAAAATCGGAGAACACAAAAAATTCGCTTCCAACGAAATTACCCCAGAGCACAAAAAATTTGCTTCCAACAAAATCACCCCAGAACACAAAAAATTCGCTTCCAACGAAATGACTCCAGAGCACAGAAAACACGCTTCCAACGAAATGACCCCCTGCTTCAAATATTTGCTTCCATCAAAAAAAACGGAGAAAACCAAAAATTCACGTCCAACGAAATTACCACAGAACAGAAAAAAATTGCTTCCATCGAAATCACCACAGAACACAAAAAATTCGCTTCCAACAAAATCACCCTAGAACACAAAACATTCCCTTTCAACGAAATCACACTAGAACACAAAAAATTCGCTTCCAACGAAATCAGCCCAAAACACAAAAAATTCCCTTCCAATGAAATTACTCCAGAGCACAGAAAACAAGCTTCCAACGAAATGACCCCCTACTTCAAAAATTTGCTTCCATCGAAAAAACCGGAGAACACAAAAAATTCGCTTGCAACGAAATCGTCTGAGAACACAAATATTCGCTTCCAACGAAATGACACCAGAGCACAGAAAACACGCTTCGAACGAAATGATACCATACTTCAAAAATTTGCTTCCATTGAAATGACCCGAGAACACAAAAAATTCCCTTCGAACGAAAATACCCCAGAACACAAAAAATTTGCTTCAATGAAATCACCCCAGAACACAAAAAATTCGCTTCCAACGAAATGACTCCAGAGCACAGAAAACACGCTCCCAACGAAATGATCCCATACTTCAAAAATTTGCTTCCATCGAAATCACCCGAGAACACAAAAAAATCGCTTCCAAAGAAATTACGCCAGAACACAAAAACTTCGTTTGCAACAAAATCTTCTGAGAACAATATATTCGCTTCCAACGAAATCATCCCAGAACACAAAAAATTAGCTTCCAACATAATGACTCCAGAGCAGAGAAAACACGCTTTCAACGAAATGATCCCATACTTCAATAATTTGCTTCCAACGAAATTACCCCAGAACGCAATAAATTCGCTTCCAACGATACCTCCTGAGAACACAAATATTTGCTTCCAAAGAAATCATCCCAGAGCACAAAAAAATTTGCTCCCAACGAAATGACTCCAGAGAACAGAAAACACGCTTCCAACGAAATGACCCCCTGCTTCAAAAATTTGCTTCCATCAAAAAAACCAGAGAAAACAAAAAATTCACGTCCAACGAAATTACCACAGAACAGAAAAAATTTGCTTACATCGAAATCACCACAGAGCACAAAAAATTCCCTTCCAACGAAATGACTCCAAAGCACAGAAAACACGATTCTAATGAAATCACCCCCTACTTCGAAAAAACCGGAGAACACAAAAAATTCACTTCCATCGAAGTCACCCCATAACAGAGAAAATTCTCTTCCAACGAAATCACCCTAGAACACAAAAAATTCCGTTTCAACAAAATCACCTGAGAACACAAAAAATTCGCTTCCAACGAAATCACCCCAGAGCACAAAAAATTCCCTTCCAAAGAAATGACTCCAGAGCACAGAAAACACGCTTCCAACGAAATGACCCCAGAACACAAAAAATTCCCTATCAACGGAATCACCCCAGAACACAAAAAATTCCCTTCCAACGAAGTCACCCCAGAGCACAAAAAATTCGCTTGCAACGAAATCTCCTAATAACACAAATATTCATTTCCAATGAAATCAACACAGAACACAATATATTCGATTCCATCGAAATCAACCCAGAACACAAAAAATTTGCTTCAAAAGAAATTACCCCTGAACACAAGAAATTCGCTTCCAACGAAATCACACCAAAGCACATAAATTAGCTTCCAACGAAATGTCCCCATACTTCGAAAATTTGCTTCCATCGAAATCACCTGAGAACACAAAATAATTCGCTTCCAACGAAATTACCCCAGAACACAAAACATTCGCTTCCAACAAAATCACCCCTGAACACAAAAATTTTCACTTCCAACGAGGTGACCCCCTACTTCAAAAATTTGCTTCCATCGAAAAAACCGGAGAACACAAAAAAATTCGCTTCCAACGAAAATACCCCAGAACACAAAAAATTTGCTTCCAATGAAATCAACTCAGAACACAAAAAATTTGCTTCCAAAGAAATGACTCCAGAGCAAAGAAAACACTCTTTCAACGAAATCACCCCATACTTCCAAAAAATTCCCTTTCAACGAAATTGCCCCAGAACACAAAAAATTCTCTTCCAAAAAACTCACCCCAGAACACAAAAAAATCGCGTCCAAAGAAATTACCCCAGAACAGAACAAATTCGCTTCCAAGGAAATCACCCCAGAACACAAAAAATTTGCTTCCAACGAAATGACTCCAGAGCACAGAAAACATGCTTCAAACGAAATGACCCCCTACTTCAAAAATTTGCTTCCATCGAGAAAACCTGAGAACACAAAAAATACACTTCCAACGAAAATACCCTAGAACACAAAAAATTCGCCTCCACTGAAATCATCCCAGAACACAAAAAATTAGCTTCCAACGAAATCAACCCAGAACACAAAAAATTCGCTTCCGACGAAATCACCCTAGAAAACAAAACATTCCCTTTCAACGAAATCACCCGAGAACACAAAAAATTCGCTTCCAAAGAAATGACACCAGAGCACAGGAAACCCGCTTTGAACGAAATGATACCATATTTCAAAAATTTGCTTCCATCGAAATCATCCCAGAACACAAAAAATTCGCTTCCAACGAAATCACCACAGAGCACAAAAAATTTGCTTCCAACGAAATCAACCAAGAACACAAAAAATTGGCTTCCAAGTTAATTACAACAGAATACAAAAAATTCGCTTCCAACGAAATCATCCCAGAACAGAAAAATTTGCTTCCAAAGAAATCACCCCAAAACACAAAAATTCCCTTTCAACGAAATCACCCTAGAACACAAAAAATTCTCTTTCAACGAAATCAACCGAGAACACAAAAAATTGGCTTCCAAGTTAATTACAACAGAATACAAAAAATTCGCTTCCAACGAAATCATCCCAGAACACAAAAAATTTGCTTCCAAAGAAATCACCACAGAACACAAAAATTTCCATTCCATCGAAATGAATCCAGAACAGAGAAAACAGGCTTCCAACGAAATCATCCCAGAACACAAAAAATTCGCTTCCAACAATATTACCCCAGAACACAAAAAATTTGATTCCAACAAAATTACCCCAGAACACAAAAAAATTCGCTTCCAAAGAAATTACCCCAAAACACAAGAAATTCGCTTCCAACGAAGTCACCCCAGAACCCCAAAAATTTGCTCCCAACGAAATGACTCCAGAGCACAGAAAACATGCTTCCAACGAAATGACCCCCACTTCAAAAATTTGCTTACATCGAAAAAACCGAAGAACACAAAAAAATTCTCTTCCAAAGATATTACCCAAGAAGACAAAAAATTCTTTTCCAACGAAGTCTCCTGAGAACACAAATATTCATTTCCAACGAAATCACCCCAGAGCACAAAAACTTGGCTTCCAAACAAATGACTCCAGAGCACAGAAAACACGCTTAGAACGAAATGACCCCCTACTTCAAAAATTTGCTTCCATCGAAATCACCCGAGAACACAAAAAATTCGCTTCCAAAGAAATTACCCCAGAACACAAAAAATTCGCTGCCAACGACATCATTGTAGAACACAAAAAATTCGCTTTCAACGAAATCACCCGAGAATACAAAAAAATTGCTTCCAACGTAATTACCTCAGAACACAAAAAATTCGCTTCCGACAAAATCACCTGGGAACACAAACATTCGCTTCTAACGAAATCACCCGAAAGCACAAAAAATTCGCTTCCAAAGAAATCACCCTAGAACATAAATAATTATCTTCCATCGAAATCACCCCAGAACCAAAAAATTTGCTTCCAAAAAATTACCCAGAACACAAAAATTCGCTTCCAATGAAACCGCCCTACAACACAAAAAATTTGCTTCCAAAGAAATCACCCTAAAACACAAAAATTTCGCATCCAACGAAATGACTCCAGAACACTGAAAACACAATTCCAACGAAATCACCCCAGAACACAAAAAATTCGCTTCCAACGAAATCACCCCCGAGCACAAAAAATTTGCTTCCAACAAAATTAACCCAGAACACAAAAAAATTCGCTTCCTTAGAAATTACCCCAGAAGACAAGAAAGTCGCTTCCAACGAAATCACCCCAGAGCACAAATTATTCGCTTCCAAAGAAATGACCCCATACTTCAAAAATTTGCTTCCATCGAAATCACATAAGAACACAAAAAATTCGCTTCCAACGAAATTACCCCAGAACACAAAAAATTCGCTTCCAACGAAATTACCACAGAACACAAAAAATTCGCAGCCAACGAAATGACCCCAGAATCCCAAAAATTTGCTTCCAACGAAATGACTCCAGAGCAAAGAAAACACGCTTCCAACGAAATGAACCCCTACTTCAAAAATTTGCTTCCATCGAAAAAAATGGAGAACACAAAAAATTCGCTTCCAACAAAATTACTCAGGAACACAAATATTCGCTTCCAACGAAATGACGCCAGAGCACAAAATATTCGCTTGCAACGAAATCCCCCGAGAACATAAAAAATTCGCTTGCAATGAAACGACTCTAGAGCACAGAAAACATGCTTCCAACGAAATGACCCCCTACTTCAAAAATTCGCTTCCATCGAAATCAACCGAGAACACAAAAAATTCGTTTCCAACGAAATTACGCAAGAACACAAGAAATTCGCTTAAAACGAAATCACCCCAAAGCAAAAAATTCGCTTCCAACGAAATCCCCCTAGAATATAAAAAATTCGCTTCCATCGAAAACACCCGAGAACACAAAAAATTCGCTTCCAAAGAAATTACCCCAGAAGTCAAGAAATTCGCTTCCAACAAAATCAAACCAAAGCACAAAAAATTCGCTTCCAACGAAATAACCCTAAAACACAAAAAAATTGATTTCAATCAAATCACCCGAATACACAATAAATTCACTTCCAAAGAAATCACCCCAGAGCAAAAAAAATTCCCTTCCAACAAAATCACTCGAGAACACAAATATAGACTTCCAAAGAAATGACCCCAGAACACAAAAAATTCGCTTCCAAAGAAATCACCCCAGAACACAAAAAATTCGCTCCCAACGCAATGACTCCAGAGCACAGAAAACACGCTTTCAACAAAATGACCCCCTACTTGAAAAATTTGCTTCCATCGAAATCACCCGAGAACACAAAAATTTCGCTTCCAAAGAAATTACCCCAGAACACAAAAAATTCGCTTCCAAAGAAATCACCCTAGAAAATAAAAAATTATCTTCCATCGAAATCACCCCAGAACAAAAAAATTTACTTCCAAAAAATTACCCCAGAATACAAAAATTTGCTTCCAACGAAACCTCCCCAGAACACAAAAAATTTGCTTCCAAAGAAATCACCCTAGAACACAAAAATTTCGCATCCACCGAAATGACTCCAGAACACTGAAAACATGATTCCAACGAAATCACCCCAGAACACAAAAAATTCGCTTCCAACGAAATCACCACCGAGCACAAAAAATTTGCTTCCAACAAAATTAACCCAGAACACAAAAAAATTTGCTTCCTTAGAAATTACCCCAGAAGACAAGAAATTCGCTTCCAACGAAATCACTCCAGAGCACAAATTATTCGCTTCCAAAGAAATGACCCCATACTTCAAAAATTTGCTTCCATCGAAATCACATAAGAACACAAAAAATTCGCTTCCAACGAAATTACCCCAGAACACAAAAAATTCGCTTCCAACGAAATGACCCAAGAATCCCAAAAAATTGCTTCCAATGAAATGACTCCAGAGCACAGAAAACCCGCTTCCAACGAAATGACCCCCTACTTCAAAAATTTGCTTTCATCGAGAAAAATGGAGAACACAAAAAATTCGCTTCCAAAAAAATCACCTGGAAACACAAACATTCGCTTCCAACGAAATCACCCCAGAAAAAAAAATTTGCTTCCAAAGAAATTACCCCAGAACACAAAAATTCGCTTCCAACGAAATCACCCCAGAACAGAAAAAATTCGCTTCCAAAGAAATCACCCTAGAACACAAAAATTTCTCTTCCAAAGAAATGACTCCATAACACTGAAAACACGCTTCCAACGAAATCACCACATAACACAAAAAATTCTCTTCCAAGGAAATTACCCCAGAACACAAAAAATTCGCTTCCAACGAAATCAATCCAGAAAACAAAAAAATTTCCTTCCATCGAAATCACCTGAGAACAGAAAAAATTCGCTTCAATCGAAATCACCAGAGAACACAGAAAAATTCAATTCCAACAAAATTACCCCAGAACACAAGAAAATCGCTTCCAACGAAATGACCCCATACTTCAAAACTTTGTTTCCATCGAAATTACCTGAGAACACAAAAAATTCGCTTCCAACGAAATTACCCCAGAAAACAAAAAATTCGCTTCCAACGAAATTACCCCAGAACACAAGAAAATCGCTTCCAATGAAATCACCCCAGAGCACAAAAAATTCGCTTCCAACGAAATCACCCTCGAACACAAAAAAATTCGCTTTCAATGAAATAACCCAAAAAAAACAAAAAATTCGTTTCCAAATAAATCACCCCAGAGCACAAAAAATTTGCTTCCAACGAAATGACTCCAGTGCACAGAAAACACGCTTCCAAGGAAATGACCCACTACTTCAAAAATTTGCTACCATCGAAAAAAACGGCGAACACAAAAAATTCGCTTCCAACGAAATTACCCCAGAACACAAAAAATTCGCTTGCAACGAAATCTCCTGAGAACACAAATATTCGCTTCCAACGAAATCACCCCAGAGAACAAAAAATTCGCTTCCAACGAAATCACCCCAGAGAACCAAAAATTCGCTTCCAACGAAATGTCTCCAGAGCACAGAAAACACGCTTCTAACGAAATGTCCCCATACTTCAAAATTTTGCTTCCATCGAAATCACCCGAGAACACAAAAAATTCGCTTCCAACAAAATTACCGGAAACACAAATATTCGCTTCCAACGAAATCACCAGAGAACACAAATATTGCCTTCCATCGAAATCACCCCAGAAGACAAAAAAATTCGCTTCCAAAGAAATTAACCCAGAACACAAAAATTCACTTCCAACGAAATAGCCCCAGAAATCAAAAATTTCGCTTCCAACGAAATTACCACAAAACACAAAAAATTCCCTTCCAACGAAATCACCAGTGAACACAAATATTTGCTTACAAAGAAATCACCGCAGAACACAAAAATTTAGCTTCAAATGACATGACTCCAGAGCACAGAAGACACGCTTCCAAGGAAATTACCGGAAACACAAATATTCGCTTCCAACGAAATCACCAGAGAACACAAATATTGCCTTCCATCGAAATCACCCCAGAACACAAAAAATTTGCTTCCAAGAAATTACCCCAGAACACAAGAAATTTGCTTCCAACAAAATCACCACAAAGCACAAAAAATTTGCATCCAACGAAATCCTCCGAGAACATAAAAAATTCGCTTGCAACGAAACGACTCTAGAGCACAGAAAACATGCTTCCAACCAAATGACCCCCTACTTCAAAAATTTCCTTCCATCAAAAAAACCGGAGAACACAAAAAATTCGCTTCCAACAAAATTACTAAGGAACACAAATATTCGCTTCCAATGAAATCACCACAGAGCACAAAAAATTCGCCTCCAACGAAATCCCCCTAAAACATAAAAAATTCGTTTCCATCGAAATCACCCGAGAACACAAAAAATTCACTTCCAAAGAAATTACCTCAGAAGTCAAGAAATTCGCTTCCAAAAAATCACACCAAAGTACAAAAAATTCGCTTCCAACGAAATAACCCTAAAACACAAAAAATTCGCTTTTAATCAAATCACCCGAAAACACAATAAATTCGCTTCCAAAGAAATAACCCCAGAGCACAAAAAATTCCCTTCCACCAAAATCACTCGAGAACACAAATATAGACTTCCAACGAAATTACCCCAGAACACATAAAATTTGCTTCCAAAGAAATCACCCCAGAACACAAAATATTCGCTTCCAAAGCAACGATTCCAGAGCACAGAAAACACGCTTCCAACAAAATGACCCCCTACTTGAAAAATTTGCTTCCATCGAAATCACCCGAGAACACAAAAAATTCGCTTCCAAAGAAATTACCCCAGAACACAAAAAATTCGCTGCCAACGACATCATTGTAGAACACAAAAAATTCGCTTTCAACGAAATCACCCGAGAATACAAAAAAATTTGCTTCCAACGTAATTACCTCAGAACACAAAAAATTCGCTTCCTACAAAATCACACAGGAACACAAACATTTGCTTCTAATGAAATCACCCCAAAGAACAAAAAATTCGCTTCCAACGAAATCACCCCAGAGCACAAATTATTCCCTTCCAAATAAATAACCCCATATTTCAAAAATTTGCTTCCATCGAAATCACCCGAGAACACAAAAAATTCGCTTCCAACGAAATTACCCCAGAACACAAAAAAATTCGCTTGCTACGTAATGTCCTGAGAACACAAATATTTGTTTCAAACAAAATCAGCCCAGAGCACAAAAAATTCGCTTCCAACGAAATCAATCCAGAAAACAAAAAAATTTCCTTCCATCGAAATCACCTGAGAACAGAAAGAATTCGCTTCAATCGAAATCACCAGAGAACACAGAAAAATTCAATTCCAACGAAATTACCCCAGAACACAAGAAATGCGCTTCCAACGAAATGACCCCATACTTCAAAACTTTGTTTCCATCGAAATCACCCTAGAACAGAAAAAATTCGCTTCCAACGAAATTACCCCAGAACACAAAAAATTCGCTTTCAACGAAATCACACTAGAACACAAAAAATTTGCTTTCAACGAAATCACCTGAGAACACAAAAAATTGCCTTCCAACGTAATTATCCCAGAATAGAAAAAATTTGCTTCCATCCAAATCACAACAGAACACAAAAAATTCGCTTCCAACGAAATCACCCCAGAACAGAAAAAAATCGCTTCCAAAGAAATCACCCTAGAACACAAAAATTTTGCTTCCAACGAAATGACTCCATAACACTGAAAACACGCTTCCAAAGAAATCACCCCAGAACACAAAAAATTCGCTTCCAACGAAATCAATCCAGAAAACAAAAAAATTTCCTTCCATCGAAATCACCTGAGAACAGAAAAAATTCTCTTCAATCTAAATCACCAGAGAACACAGAAAAATTCAATTCCAATGAAATTACCCCAGAACACAAGAAATTCGCTTCCAACGAATAGACCCCATACTTCAAAACTTTGCTTCCCTCGAAATCACCCGAGAACAGAAAAAATTAGCTTCCAACGAAATTACCCCAGAACACAAAAAATTCGCTTCCAACGAAATTACCCCAGAACACAAGAAAATCGCTTCCAATGAAATCACCCCAGAGCACTAAAAATTCGCTTCCAACAAAATCACCCTCGAACACAAAAAATTCGCTTTCAATGAAATCACCCAAGAAACAAAAAATTCGCTAACAAATAAATCACCCCAGAGCACAAAAAATTCGCTTCCCACGAAATGACTCCAGAGCACAGAAAACACGCTTCCAATGAAATGACCCCCTACTTCAAAAATTTGCTTCCATCGAAAAAAACGGCGAACACAAAAAATTCGCTTTCAACGAAATTACCACAGAACACAAATAATTCGCTTGCAACGGAATCTCCTGAGAACACAAATATTCGCTTCCAACGAAATCACCCCAGAGAACAAAAAATTCGCTTCCAATGAAATCACCCCAGGGAACAAAAAATTCGCTTCCAAAGAAATGTCTCCAGAGCACAGAAAACACGCTTCCAACGAAATGACCCCATACTTCAAAATTTTGCTTCCATCGAAATCACCTGAGAACACAAAAAATTCGCTTCCAACAAAATTACCGGAAACACAAATATTCGCTTCCAACGAAATCACCAGAGAACGCAAATATTGCCTTCCAACGAAATCACCCCAGAAAACAAAAAAATTCGCTTCCAAAGAAATTACCCCAGAACACAAAAATTCACTTCCAACAAAATAGCCCCAGAAATCAAAAATTTCGCTTCCAACGAAATTACCACAAAACACAAAAAATTCGCTTCCAACGAAATCACCGGTGAACACAAATATTTGCTTGCAAAGAAATCACCGCAGAAGACAAAAATTTAGCTTCCAATGACATGACTCCAGAGCACAGAAAACACGCATCCAAGGAAATCACCCCAGAAAACAAAAAATTCACTTCCAACGAAATTACCCCAGAAGACAAAAAATTCTTTTCCAACGAAATCTCCTGAGAACACAAATATTCGCTTCCAACAAAATCAACCCAGAGCACAAAAATTTAGCTTCCAACGAAATGACTGCAGAGCACAGAAAACATGCTTCCAAGGAAATCACCCCAGAACACAAAAAATTCTCTTCCAAGGAAATCAACCCAGAACACAAAAAAATTTGGTTCCATCGAAATCACCCGAGAATACGAAAAGTTCGCTTCCAATGAAATTGCCCCAGAACACAAAAAATTCGCTTCCAATGAAATCACCCCAGAACACAAAACACTCACTTCCAACGAAATTACTCCAGAGCACAGAAAACATGCTTCCAACGAAATGACCCACTACTTCAAAAATTTGCTTCCATCGAAAAAAAAGGAGAACAAAAAACTACGCTTCCAACGAAATTACCTGAGAGCACAAAAAATTCGCTTTCAACGAAATCACCCGAGAACACAAAAAATGGCTTCCAACATAATTATCCCAGAACAGAAAAAATTTGCTTCCATCCAAATCACAACAGAACACAAAAAATTTGCTTCCAAAGAAATCACCCCAGAACACAAAAATTCGCTTCCAAAGAAATCACCCTAGAACACAAAAAATTATCTTCCAAGGAAATTACCTCTGAACACAAAAAATTTGCTTCCAACGAAATCAATCCAGAAAACAAAAAAATTTCCTTCCATCGAAATCACCTGAGAACAGAAAAAATTCGCTTCAATCGAAATCACTAGAGAACACAGAATAATTTAATTCCAACGAAATTACACCAGAACACAAGAAATTCGCTTCCAACGAAATGAACCCATACTTCAAAACTTTGTTTTGATTGAAATCACCTGAGAACACAAAAAATTCGCTTCCAACGAAATTACCCCAGAAAACAAAAAATTCACTTCCATCGAAATCACCAGAGGAACACAAAATATTCGCTTCCAACAAAATCACCCCAGAGCACAAAAAATTCGTTTTCAACGAAAACACCCTACAACACAAATAATTTGCTTCCAACGAAATCACCCGAGAATGCAAAAAATTTGCTTCCAAACAAATTACCCCAGAACACAAAAATTTGCTTCCAACGAAATCACCACAGAGGACAAATTTCGTTTCCAACGAAATCACACCAGAACACAAAAAATTCTCTTCCAACGAAATCACCCCAGATCACAAAAACTTCATTTCCAAAGAAATCACACCAGAAAAGAGAAAAATTTGCTTCTAACGAAATGACTCCAAAGGACATAACACCTGCTTCCAGAGATATTACCCCAGAACAAAAAGAATTTGCTTCCAAAGAAATCACCCCACAACACAAAAAAAATTCACTTCGATCGAAATCAACCCAGAACAAAAAAGTTCGCTTCCAAAAAAAATTACCCCGATCACAAAAACATCATTTCCAACAAAATCAAGATCACAAAAAATTTGCTTCCATCGAAATCACCCGAGATCACAAAAAATTAGCTTACAAAGAAATCACCGGAGAACACAAAAAATTAGCTTCCAATGAAATTACCCAAGAAGGCAAAAAATTCGCTTCAAAGGAAATCACCCCAGAGCACAAAAAATTCATTTCCAACGAAATCACCGCAGATCACAAAAACTTCATTTCCAAAAAAATCACACCAGAACAGAGAAAAATTCGCTTCTAACGAAATTACTGCAAAGGACATAAAACCTGCTTCCTAAGAAATTACGCCAGAACACCAAAAATTTGAATCCACTGAAATCATCCCAGAACACAAAAAATTCGCTTCCAACGAAATCAACCCAGAACAAAAAAATTCGCTTCCATCGAAATAACCAGAGAACACAAAAAATTCGCTTCCAACGAAACCACCCCAGAGCAGAAAAAAATCGCTTCCAACAAAATTACCCCAGAACAGATGAAATTTTCTTCCAATGAAATCATCCCAGAGGACAAGAAATTCTTTCCAAAGAAATCACACCAGAACACAAAAAATTCGCTTCCAACGAAATCACCCTAGAACACAAAATATTCTCTTTTAAAGAAATCACCCGAGAACACAAAAAAATGTGCTTCCAACGAAATCACCCCTGAGCACCAAAAATTCCCTTCCAACGAAGTGACTCCAGAGCACAGAAAACAGGCTTCCAACGAAATGACCCCCTACTTCAAAAATTTGCTTCCATAGAAGAAAAAGGAGAACACAAAAAATTCACTTCCAACGATATTACCCCAGAAGAAAAAATTCTTTTCCAACGAAATATCCTGAGAACACAAATATTCGCTTCCAAAGATATCATCCCAGAGCACAAAAAATTCGCTTCCAACGAAATCACCCTAAAACATAAAAAATTCGCTTCCATCGCAATCACCACAGAAGACAAATTTTCACTTCCAACAAAATCACTCCAGAGCACAAAAAATTGTCTTCCAACGAAATGACTCCAGAGCACAGAAAACACGCTTCCAAGGAAATGATCCCATACTTCAAAAATTGGCTTCCATCGAAATCACCCGAGAACACAAAAATTCACTTCCAACGAAATGATCCCAGAACACAAAAAATGCGCTTCCAACGAAATCACCCTAGAACACAAAATATTCTCTTTTAAAGAAATCACCCGAGAACACAAAAAATGTGCTTCCAACGAAATCACCCCTGAGTACCAAAAATTCGCTTCCATCGAATTGACTCCAGAGCACAGAAAACACGCTTCCAACGAAATGACTCCCTACTTCAAAAATTTGCTTCCATCGAAAAATCCTGAAAGCACAAAAATTTCTATTCCAATGATATTACCACAGAACACAAAAAATTCGCTTCCAACGAAATCACCTGAGAACAAAAATATTCTATTCCAAAGAAAACATCCAAGAGCACAAAAAATTAGCTTTCAACGAAATCACCCTAGAAAATAAAATATTCGCTTCCATCGAAATCACCATAGAAGACAAAAAATTCACTTCCAAGCAAATCACTCCTGAGCACAAAAAATTTGCTTTCAATGAAATCACCCTAGAACATAAAAAATTCCCTTTCAATGAAATTACCCCAGAACACAAAAAATTAGCTTGCAATGAAATCTCCTGAGAACACAAATATTCGCTTCCAAAGAAAACATCCCAGAGCACAAAAAATTCGCTTCCAACGAAATCACCCCAGAACACCCAAAATTCCCTTTCAACGTAATCACCCCAGAACACAAAAAATTCGCTTCCAACGAAATCACCCCAAAACACCCAAAATTCACTTTCAACGAAATCAACCCAGAGCACAAAAAATTCGCTTCCAACGAAATGACTCCAGAGCTCCGAAAACATGCTTCCAACGAAATGACCTCCTACTTCAAAAATTTACTTCCATCGAAAAAAACCGGAGAACAGAAAAAATTCGCTTGCAACGAAATCTTCTGAGAACACAAATATTTGCTTCCAACAAAATCTCCCCAGAACACAAAATATTCGCTTCCAAAGAAATCACCACAGAACACAAAAAATTTGCTTCCAACGAAATGACTCCAGAGCACAGAAACACACTTCCAAGGAAATGATCCCATACTTCAAAAACTGGCTTCCATCGAAATCACCCGGGAACACAAAAAATTCACTTCCAACGAAAATATCCCAGAACAGAGAAAATGCGCTACCAACGAAATCACCCCAGAGAACAAAATATTCGCTTCCAAAGAAATGACTCCAGAGCACAGAAAACATGCTTCCAACGAAATGACTCCCTTCTTCAAAAATTTGCTTCCATCGAAAAATCTTGAGAGCACAAATATTTCTATTCCAACGAAATTACCCCAGAACACAAAAAATTTGCTTCCAACGAAATCTCCTGAGAATACAAATATTCACTTCCAAAGAAAACATCCCAGAGCGCAAAAAATTCGCTTCCAACGAAATCACCCTCGAACACAAAAAATTCCCTTTCAACAAAATCACCCGAGAATACAAAAAATTCGCTTCCAACATAATCAACCCAGAGCACAAAAAATTTGCTTCCAAAAAATGACTCCAGAGCACAGAAAACACGCTTCCAATGAAATGACTCCAGAGCACAAAAATTTGCTTCCAAAGAAATCACCCTAGAACATAAAAAATTCCCTTTCAATGAAATTACCCCAGAACACAAAAAATTCGCTTGCAAGGAAATCTTCTGAGAACACAAATATTCGCTTCCAAAGAAAACATCCCAGATCACAAAAAAATCGCTTCCAACGAAATCACCCCAGAACACCTAAAATACCCTTTCAACAAAATCACCCCAGAACAAAAAAAATTCGCTTCCAACGAAATCAACCTAGAGCACACAAAATTCGCTTCCAACGAAATGACTCCAGAGCTCTGAAAACATGCTTCCAACGAAATGACCTCCTACATCAAAAATTTACTTCCATCGAAAAAACCGGAGAACAGAAAAATTCGCTTGCAACGAAATCTACTGAGAACACAAATATTCGCTTCCAACGAAATCTCCCCAGAAAACAAAATATTCGCTTCCAACGAAATCACTCCAGAACACAAAAAATTCACTTCCAACGAAATGACCCCGGAACACAAAAAATTCCCTTTCAAGGAAATCACCCGAGAACACAAAAAATTCGCTTCCAACGAAATCACCCCAGAGGACAAAAAATTCGCTTCCAACGAAATGACTCCAGAGCACAGAAAACATGCTTCCAACGAAATGACCGCCTCCTTCAAAAATTTGCTTCCATCAAACAAACCGGAGAACACAAAAAATTCATTTCCAAAGAAATTACCACAGAACACAAAAAAATCTGCTTCCAATGAAATCTTTTGAGAACACAAATATTCACTTCTAAAGAAATCATCCCAGAGCACAAAAAAATTCGTTTCCAATAAAATCACCCAAGAACATAAAAAATTTCCTTTCAAAGAAATCACCCGAGAACACAAAAAATTCACGTCCAACGAAATTACCCTAGAACACAAAAATTTCGCTTCCAACAAAATCACCCCAGACCACAAAAATTCTCTTCCAATGACATGACTCCAGAGCATAGAAAACACGCTTCCAAGGAAATGATCCCATACTTCAAAAATTGGCTTCCATCGAAATCACCCGAGAACACAAAAAATTCACTTCCAACGAAATTATCCCAGAACACAGAAAATGTGCTACCAACGAAATCATATTAGAGCACAAAAAATTCGCTTCCAACGAAATGACTCCAGAGCACAGAAAACACGCTTCCAACGAAATGACTCCCTACTTCAAAAATTTGCTTCCATCCAAAAGTCGTGAGAGCACAAAAATTTCTATTCCATCGAAATTACCCCAGAACACAACAAATTCGCTTGCAATGAAATCTCCTGAGAACAAAAATATTCGCTTCCAAAGAAAACATCCCAGAGCACAAAAAATTCGCTTCCAACAAAATGACTCCAGAGCACAGAAAACACGCTTCCAATGAAGTGACTCCAGAACACAAAAAATTCGCTTTCAACGAAATCACCCTAGATCATAAAAAATTCGCTTCCATCGAAATCACCATAAAAGACAAAAAAAATCGCTTCCAACCAAATCACTATAGAGCACAAAAAATTTGCTTCCAACGAAATCACCCTAGAACATATAAAATTCCCTTTCAATGAAATTACACCAGAACACAAAAAATTCGCTTGCAACAAAATCTCCTGAGAACACAAATATTCGCTTCCAAAGAAAACATCCCAGAGCACAAAAAATTCGCTTCCAACGAAATCACCCTAGAACACCAAAAATTCCCTTTCAACGAAATCACCCCAGAACACAAAAAATTCGCTTCCAACGAAATCAACCCAGAGCACAAAAAATTCTCTTCCAACGAAATGACTCCAGAGCTCCGAAAACATGCTTTAAACAAAATGGCCTCCCACTTCAAAAATTTACTTCCATCGAAAAAACCAGAGAACAGAAAAAATTCGCTTGCAACGAAATCTTCTGAGAACACAAATATTCGCTTCCAATGAAATCTCCACAGAACACAAAATATTCGCTTCCAACGAAATCACACCAGAACACAAAAAATTCGCTTCCAACGAAATGACCCCAGAACACAAAAAATTCCCTTTCAAGGAAATCACCTGAGAACACAAAAAATTCGCTTCCAACGAAATCACCCCAGAGGACAAAAAATTCGCTTCAAACGAAATGACTCCAGAGCACAGAAAACACGCTTCCAACGAAATAACCCCCTCCTTCAAAAATTTGCTTCCATCAAACAAACCAGAGAACACAAAAAATTCATTTCCAAAGAAATGACCCCAGAACACAAAAAAATTCGCTTCCAATGAAATCTTCTGAGAACACAAATATTCACTTCTAAAGAAATCATCCCAGAGCACAAAAAATTCGCTTCCAACATAATCAACCCAGAGCACAAAAAATTCGCTTCCAACAAAATGACTCCAGAGCACAGAAAACACGCTTCCAATGAAATGACTCCAGAACACAAAAAATTTGCTTTCAACGAAATCACTCTAGAACATAAAAAATTCGCTTCCATCGAAATCACAATAGAAGACAAAAAATTCGCTTCCAACCAAATCACCCTAGAACATAAAAAATTCCATTTCAATGAAATTACCCCGGAACACAAAAATTTCGCTTGCAACAAAATCTCCTGAGAACACAAATATTCGCTTCCAAAGAAAACATCCCAGAGCACAAAAAATTCACTTCCAACGAAATCACCCCAGAACACCAAATATTCCCTTCCAACGAAATCACCCCAGAGCACAAAAAAATTCGCTTCCAACGAAATCAACCCAGAGCACAAAAAATTCACGTCCAACGAAATGTCTCCAGAGCTCCGAAAACATGCATCCAACGAAATGACCTCCTACTTCAAAAATTTACTTCCATCGAAAAAACCGGAGAACAGAAAAAATTCGCTTGCAACGAAATTCGCTTCCAACGAAATCTCCCCAGAACACAAAATATTCGCTTCCAACGAAATCACCCCAGAACACAAAAAATTTGCTTCCAACGCAATGACCCCAGGACACAAAAAATTCCCTTTCAAGGAAATCACCTGAGAACACAAAAAATTCGCTTCCAACGAAACCACCCAAGAGGACAAAAAATTCGCTTCCAACGAAATGACTCCAGAGCACAGAAAACACGCTTCCAACGAAATGACCCCTTCCTTCAAAAATTTGCTTCCATCAAACAAACCGGCGAACACAAAAAATTCATTTCCAAAGAAATGACCCCAGAACACAAAAAAATTCGCTTCCAACGAAATCTTCTGAGAACACAAATACTCACTTCTAAAGAAATCAGCCCAGAGCACAAAAAAATTCGCTTCCAACAAAATAACCCTAGAACATAAAAAATTTCCTTTCAAAGAATCACCCGAGAACACAAAAAATTCACGTCCAACGAAATTACCCCAGAACACAAGAAATTCACTTCCAACTAAATTACCCTAGAACACAAAAATTTCGCTTCCAACAAAATCACCCCAAACCACAAAACATTCTCTTCCAACGAAATGACTCCAGAGCACAGAAAACACGCTTCCAAGGAAATTATCCCATACTTCAAAAATTGGCTTCCATCGAAAAATCCTGAGAGCACAAAAATTTCTATTCCATCGAAATTACCCCAGAACACAAAAAATTCGCTTCCAACGAAATCTCCTGAGAACACAAATATTCGATTCCAAAGAAAACATACCAGAGTACAAAAAATTCGCTTCCAACAAAATAACCCCAGAACACCACAATTTCCCTTTCAACGAAATCACCCCAGAACACAAAAAATTCGCTTCCAACGAAATTAACCTAGAACACAAAAAATTCGCTTCCAACAAAATCACCCCAGACCACAAAAAATTCTCTCCCAATGAAATGACTCCAGAGCACAGAAAACATGCTTCTAAGGAAATGATCCCATACTTAAAAAATTGGCTTCCATCGAAATCACCCGAGAACACAAAAAATTCACTTCCAAAGAAAGTACAGCAGAACACAGAAAATTCGCTTCCAAAGAAATCACTCCAGAGGACAAAAAATTTGCTTCTAACGAAATGACTCCAAAGCACAGAAAACACGGTTCCAACGAAATGACCCCCTCCTTCAAAAATTTGCTTCCATCAAACAAACCAGAGAACACAAAAAATTCATTTCCAAAGAAATGACCCCAGAACACAAAAAAAATTCGCTTCCAACGAAATCTTCTGAGAACACAAATATATATTCACTTCTAAAGAAATCATCCCAGAGCACAAAAAATTCGCTTCCAACAAAATCACCCTAGAACACAAAAAATTCCCTTTCAACAAAATCACCTGAGAATACAAAAAATTCGCTTCCAACATAATCAACCCAGAGCACAAAAAAAAACACTTCCAACGAAATGATCCCATACTTCAAAAATTTCCTACAATCGAAATCACCCCAGAACACAAAAAATTTGCTTCCAATGAAGTTACCCCAGAACACAAAAAATTTGCTTCCAACGAAATGACTCCAGAGCAGAAAAACACGCTTCCAAGGCAATGACCCCCTATATCAAAAATTTGCTTCCATAGAAATACCGGGGAACACAAAAAATTCTCTTCCAACAAGATTACCGCAGAAGACAAAAAATTCTTTTCCAACGAAATCTCCTGAGAACAAAAATATTCGCTTCCAAAGATATCATCCCAGAGCACAAAAAACTCGCTTCCAACGAAAGCACCCTTGAACACAAAAATTCCTTTCAACGAAATCACCCGAGAACACAAAAAATTCTCTTTCAACGAAATCACCCCAGAACACAAAAAAATTGCTGCCAACAAAATCACCTCGAACACAAATAATTCGCTTTCAACAAAATCACACCAGAGCACAAAAATTAGCTTCCAACGAAATGACTCCAGAGCACAGAAAACACGCTTCCAAAGAAATGACCCCAGAACACAAAAAATTCGCTACCAACAAAATCACCTCGAACACAAATAATTCGCTTTCAACAAAATCACCCGAGAAAAAAAAATTCACTTCCAACGCAATCACCACAGAGCACAAAAAATTTGCTTCCCGTAAAATGACCCTAGAACATAAAAAATTCGCTTCAATCGAAATCACCAGAGAAGACAAAATATTCGCTTCCAACCAAATCACCCCAGAGCACAAAAAATTTGCTTACAACGAAATCACCCTGGAACATAAAAAATTCGCTTTCAACAAAATGAACAGGGGATACAAAAAATTCGCTTCCAACGAAATCACCCCAGAGCACAAAAAATTCTCTTCCAACGAAATGACCCCCTACGTCAAAAATTTTCTTCCATTGAAAAACAGTAGAACACAAAAAATTCACTTCCAACGAAATTACCCAAAAAATAAAAAATTCGCTTGAAACCAAATCTCCAGAGAACACAAATATTCGCTTCCAAAGAAATCACACCAGAGCACAAAAAATTTGCTTACAACGAAGTGACTCCAGAGCACAGAAAACACGCTTGCAAAGAAATGACCCCGTACTTCAAAAATTTGTTTCCATCGAAATCACCCGAAAACACAAAAAATTCGCTTCCAACAAAATCACCCCAAAGCACAAAAAATTCGCTTCCAAAGAAATGACCTCAGACTTCAAAAATTTTCTTCCATCGAAAAGACCAGAGAACAGATAAAATTCGCTTCCAACGAAATTACACGTGAACAGGAAAAATTCACTTCTAAAGAAATCTCTTGAGAATACAAATATTGGCTTCCAAAGAAATCATCCCAGAGCACAAAAATTTCTCTTCAAACGAAATGACTCCAGAGCACAGAAAACACGCTCACAACGAAATGACCCCCTACTTCAAAAATTTGCTTCCATCAAAAAAACCGTAGAACACAAAAAATTCTCTTCCAACGCTATTACCACAGGAGAAAAAAATTCTTTTCCAACGAAAACTCCTGAGAACACAAATATTCGCTTCCAATGAAATCATCCCAGAGCACAAAAAAATTCGCTTCCAACGACATCACCCCAGAATACAAAAAAATTTGCTTCCAACGAAAACATGCTAGAACACAAAAAATAAGCTTTTTCAATGAAATCACCCGAGAACACAAAAAATTCACTTCCAACGAAATCACCCCAGAGCACAAAAACTTCCCTTCCAAAAAAATGACTCCAGAGCACAGAAAACATGATTCCAAAGAAATGACCCCCTATTTCAAAAATTTGCTTCCATCGAAAAACCCGGAGAAGACAAAAAATTCTCTTCCAACGATAAAACCCCAGAAGACAAAAAATTCTTTTCCAAGGAATCTCCTGTGAGCACAAATATTCGCTACCAAAAATATCATCCCAGAGTACAAAAATTTCACTTCCAACGAAATCACCGTAGAACATAAAAAATTCGCTTCCATCGAAATCACCACAGAAGACAAAAAATTCGCTTCCAACCAAAGCACCCCAGAGCAGAAAAAATTCACTTCCAACGAAATCACCCTAGTACATAAAAAATTTGCTTCCAACTAAATCACCCCAGAGCACAAAAAATTCGCTGCCAACGAAATTACCCCAGAACACAAAAAATTCGCTTGCAACGAAATCTCCTGAGAACACAAATATTCGCTTCCAAAGAAATCATCCCAGAGCACAAAAAATTCGCTTCCAACGAAATCACCCTAGAACACAAAAAATTCCCTTTCAACGAAATCACCTGAGAACACAAAAAATTCACGTCCAACGAAATTACCACAGAACAGAAAATATTTGCTTCCATCAAAATAACCCCACAACACAAAAAATTCGCTTCCAACGAAATCACGCTAGAACACAAAAAAATTAGCTTTCAATGAAATCACCCCAGAGCCCAAAACATTCCCTTCCAACGAAATGACTCCAGAGCACATAAAACACGATTCCAACGAAATGACCCCCTACTTAAAAAATTTGCTGCCACCGAAAAACCGGAGAACATAAAAAATTCGCTTCCAATGAAATTACCACAGAACAAAAAAAATTCGCTTGCAACAAAATTTTTTGAGAACACAAATATTCGCTTCCAACGACATCACCCCAGAACACAAAAAATTCGCTTCCAACGAAATGACTCCAGAGCACAGAAAACACGCTTCCAACTAAATGATCCCATACTTCAAAAATTTGCTTCCATCGAAATCACCAGAGAACACAAAAAATTCGCTTCCAAAGAAATTACCCCAGAACACAAAAAATTCGCTTGCAACGAAATGTCCTGAGAACACAAATATTACCTTCCAAAGAAATCACCCCAGAGCACAAAAAATTCGCTTCCAAAGAAATGACTCCAAAGCACAGAAAACATGCTTCCAGCGAAATGACCTCATATTTCAAAAATTTGCTTCCATCGAAATCACTTGAGAATACAAAAAATTTGCTTCCAACGAAATTACCCCAGAACAAAAAAAATTCGCTTGCAACGAAATCTCCTGAGAACACAGATATTCGCTTCCAAAGAAATCATCCCACAGCAAAAAAAGTTCGCTTCCAACGAAATCACCCTAGAACACCAAAAATTCCCTTTCGATGAAATCACCCGAGAAAACAAAAAATTCATGTCCAACGAAATCACCCTAAAAAAACAAAAAATTTCCTTTCAACGAAATCACACTAGAACACAAAAAATTGGCTTCCAACGAAATCACCCCAAAGCACAAAAAATTCCCTTCAAACGATCTGACTCCAGAGCACAGAAAACAATCTTCCAACGAAATGTCCCCCTATTTCAAAAATTGGCTTCCATCGAAATGACTCCATAACACAAAAAATTCGCTTCCAACGAAATTACCCCAGAACACAAAAAATTTGCTTCCAACGAAATCACCCCAGAACACAAAAATTCGCTTCCAACGAAATGACTCCAGAGCACAGAAAACACGCTTCCAACGAAATGACCCCCTGCTTCAAAAATTTGCTTCCATCAAAAAAACCGGAGAAAACCAAAAATTTAGGTCCAACAAAATTACCACAGAACAGAAAAAATTTGGTTCCTTCGAAATCACCACAGAGCACAAAAAATTTGCTTCCAACAAAATCACCCTAGAACACAAAAAATTCCCTTTCAACGAAATCACACTAGAACACAAAAAATTCGATTCCAACGAAATCAGCCAAAAGCAAAAAAAATTCCGTTCCAACAAAATTACTCCAGAGCACAGAAAACAAGCTTCCAAAGAAATGATCCCCTACTTCAAAGATTTGCTTCCATCGAAAAAACCTGAGAACACAAAAAATTCGCTTGCAACGAAATCGTCTGAGAACACAAATATTCGCTTCCAACGAAATGACTCCAGAGCACAGAAAACACGCTTCGAACGAAATGATACCATACTTCAAAAATTTGCTTCCATTGAAATGACCCGAGAACACAAAAAATTCACTTCCAACGAAATTACCCCAGAACACAAAAAATTCGCTTCCAACGAAATGACTCCAGAGCATAGAAAACACACTTCCAATGAAATGACCCCAGAACACAAAAAATTTACTTCCAACGAAATGACCCCAGAACACAAAAAATTTACTTCCAACGAAATGACCCCAGAACACAAAAAATTGCTTCCAACGAAATTACCCCAGAACAAAAAATTTGCTTCCATGAAATCACCCCAAAACACAAAAAATTCGCTTCCAACGAAATGACTCCAGAGCATAGAAAACACACTTCCAACGAAATGACCCCCGGCTTCAAAAATTAGCTTCCATTGAAAAAACCGGAGAAAACAAAAAATTCGCTTCCAACGAAATCTTCTGAGAACAAGAATATTCACTTCCAACGAAATCACCCCAGAACACAAAAAATTCGCTTTTAAACGAAATAACTCCAGAGCACAGAAAACACGCTCCCAAAGAAATGATCCCATAATTCAAAAATTTGCTTCCATTGAAATCACCCGAGAACACAAAAAATTCGCTTTCAACGAAATCACCCCAGAACACAAAAAATTAGTTTCCAACATAATGACTCCAGAGCAGAGAAAACACGGTTCCAACGAAATGACCCCATATTCCAAAAATTTGCTTCTATCGAAATCACCCGAAAACACAAAAAATTCGCTTCCAACGAAATTACCCCAGAACACAATAAATTCGCTTCAAACGATCTCTCCTGAGAACACAAATATTTGCTTCCAAAGAAATCATCCCAGAGCACAAAAATTCGCTTCCAACGAAATCACCCTGGAACACAAAAAATTCCCTTTCAACGAAATCACCCGAGAACACAAAAATTTCGCTTCCAACAAAATCACCCCAGAGCACAAAATATTCACTGCCAAAGAAATGACTCCAGAGCACAGAAAACACGCTTCCAACGAAATGACCCTCTATTTAAAAAATTTGCTTCCATCGAAAAAACCAGAGAACACAAAAAATTCGATTCCAACGAAAATACCCCAGAACACAAAAAATTTGCTTGCAATGAAATATCCTGAGAACACAAATATTAGTTTCCAATCAAATCACCCCAGAGCACCAAAAATTCGCTTCCAACGAAATCACACCAGAACACAAAAAATTCGCTTCCAACGAAATCAGCCCAAAGCACAAAAAATTCCCTTCCCACGAAATTACTCCAGAGCACAGAAAACGAGCTTCCAAAGAAATGGCCCCTACTTCAAAAATTTGCTTCCATCGAAAAAAACGGAGAACACAAAAAATTCGCTTGCAACGAAATCGTCTGAGAACACAAATATTCGCTTCCAACGAAATGACTCCAGAGCACAGAAAACACGCTTCCAACGAAATGACCCCAAAACACTAAAAATTCGCGGCCAACGAAATCACCCAAGAACACAAAAAATTAGCTTCCAACCAATTCACCCCAGAACCCAAAAAATTCGCTTCCAACCAAATGACTCCAGAGCACAGAAAACAGGCTTCCAACGAAATCACCCCAGACCACCAAAAATTCGCTTCCAACGAAATCACCCCAGAACACAAAAAAATCGCTTCCAACGAAATTGCCCCAGAACACAAAAAATTTGCTCCCAACGAAATCACCGCAGAACACAAAAATTTCGCTTCCAACGAAATGACTCCAGAGCACAGAAAACACACTTCCAACGAAATGACCCCCTGCTTCAAAAATTTGCTTCATTGGAAAAAACCGGAGAAAACAAAAAATTCACTTCAAAAGAAATTACCCCAGAACACAAAAAAATTCGCTTGCAACGAAATCTTCTGAGAACACGAATATTCGCTTCCAACGAAATCACCCCAGAACACAAAAAATTCGCTTTCAACGCAATGACTCCAGTGCACAGAAAACACACTCCCAACGAAATGATCCCAATCTTCAAAAATTTGCTTCCATCGAAATCACCCGAGAACACACAAAATTCGCTTCCAACGAAATTACGCCAGAACACGAAATATTCGCTTGCAACGAAATGTTCTGAAAGCACATACATTCGCTTCCAACGAAATCACCCCAGAACACAAAAAATTTGCTTCCATCAAAAATACCCAAGAACACAAAAAATTCGCTTCCAACGAAATTACCCCAGAACACAAAAAATTGGCTTCCAACGAAATCACCCAGAACACAAAAAATTTGCTTCCAACGAAATCACCCCAGAGCACAAAAAATTCGCTTCCATCGAAATGACTCCAGAACACAAAAAACACGCTTCCAACTAAATGACCCCAGAACACTAAAAATTCACGGCCAAAGAAATCAACCGAGAACACAAAAAATTTGCTTCTAACGAAATGACTCCAGAGCACAGAAAACAATGTAGCAATGAAAAGACCCGAGAACACAAAAAATTCACTTTCAATGAAATCACCTGAGAACAAAAAAATTCACGTCCAACGAAATTACCCCAGAATAGAAAAAATTTGCTTCCGACGAAATCACCCCAGTGCACAAAAAATTCCCTTCCAATAAATCACCTGAGAACAAAAATATTCGCTTCCCACAAAATTACCCCAGAACGGAAAAAAATTCCTTCCATCGAAATCATCGCAGAACACAAAAAATTCGCTTCCAACGAAATGATTACAGAGCACAGAAAACATGCTTCCAACACAATCACCCCAGAGCACAAAAAAATTCCTTCCAACGAAATGACCCCAGAACGCAAAAAATTCCCTTTCAACGAAATCACCCTAGAACCCAAAAAAATTGCTTCCAACGAAATCACCCAAGAGCACAAAAAATTAGCTTCCAACGAAATGATTCCAGAGCACAGAAAACACGCTTCCAATGAAATGATGCCAAAACACTAAAAATTTCCTTTCAATGAAATCACCCGAGAACACAAAAAATTCGCTTCCAAAGTAATTACCCCAGAATACAAAAAATGCGCTTCCAACGAAATCACCCCAGATCACAAAAAAATCCCTTGAAATGAAATCACCCGAGAACACAAAAAATTCGCTTCCAACGAAATCACGCCAGAGCACCAAAAATTCTCTTCCAACCAAGGGACTCCAGAGCACAGAAAACATGCTTCCGACAAAATGACCCCCTACTTCAAAAATTTGCTTCCATCGAAAAAACCGGAGAACACAAAAAATTCGCTTCCAAGAAAATTTCCACAGAACACTAAAAATTCGCTTCCAATGAAATCACCCCAGAACACAAAAATTTCGCTTCCAACGAAATGACTCCAGAGCACAGAAAACAGGCTTCCAAAGAAATGACCCCAGAACACAAAAAATTCCCTTTCAACGAAATCACCCGAGAACACAAAAAATTCACTTCCAACGAAATCACCACAGAGTACAAAAAATTCGCTACCAACGAAATGACTCCAGAGCACAGAAAACATGCTTCCAACGAAATGACACACTATTTCAAAATTTGCTTCCATCGAAATGACCGGAGAACAGAAAAAATTCTCTTCCAACGATATTACCCCAGACGACAAAAAATTCTTTTCCAACGAAAACTCCTGAGAACACAAATATTCGCTTCCAAAGATATCATCCCAGAGCACAAAAAATTCGCATCCAACGAAATCACCCAAGAACACAAAAATTCCCTTTCAAAGAAATCACCCGAGAACACCAAAATATCGCTTCCAATGAAATCACCCGAGAGTACAAAAAATTCGCTTCCAACGAAATGACTCCAGAAGACAGAAAACAATGAAGAAATGAAATGACCCGAGAACACAAAAAATTCGCTTCCAAAGAAATCACCCTAGAACGTAAAAATTGGCTTCCATCGAAATAACCACAGAAGAAAAAAAATTCCCTTCTAACCAAATCACCCCAGAGCACAAAAAATTCGCTTCCAACAAAATCACCCTAGAACATAAAAAATTCGCTTTCAATGAAATCATCCGAGAATAGAAAAAATTCGCTTCCAACGAAATCACCCCAGAGCACAAAAAATTCACTGCCAAAGAAATGACTCCAGAGCACAGAAAACACGCTTCCAACGAAATGACCCTCTACTTAAAAAATTTGCTTCCATCGAAAAAACCGGAGAACACAAAAAATTCGCTTCCAACGAAATTACCCCAGAACACAAAAAATTCGCTTGCAACGAAATATCCTGAGAACACAAATATTAGCTTCCAATCAAATCACCCCAGAGCACAAAAAATTCGCTTCCAACAAAATCACCCCAGAACACAAAAAATTCGCTTCCAACGAAATGACTCCAGAGCATAGAAAACACGCTTCCAACGAAATGATACTATACTTCGAAAATTTGCTTCAATCGAAAAAACCGGAGAAAACAAAAAATTCTCTTTCAACGATATTACCCCAGAAGACAAAATATTGGCTTCCAAAGAAATCTCCTGAGAACACAAATATTTGCTTCGAAAGAAATCATCCCAGAGCACAAAAAAATTCCCGTTCAACGAAATCACCCGAGAACACAAACAATTCACGTCCAACGAAATTACCACAGAACAGAAAAAATTTGCTTCCATCGAAATCACCCCAGAACACAATAAATTCGCTTCCAACGAAATCACCCTAGAACAGAAAAACTCCCTTTAAACGAAATCACACTAGAACACAAAAAATTCGTTCCAACGAAATGACTCCAGAGCACAGAAAACACGCTTCGAACGAAATGATATCATACTTCAAAAATTTGCTTCCAATGAAATGACCCCAGAACACAAAAAATTCGCTTCCAACGAAATTACCCCAGAACACAAAAAATTCGCTTCCAATGAAATCACCCAGAACACAAAAAATTTGCTTCCAAAGAAATCACCCCAGAGCACAAAAAATTCGCTTCCATCGAAATGACTCCAGAGCACAGAAAACACGCTTCCAACTAAATGACCCCAGAACACTAAAAATTCGCGGCCAAAGAAATCACCCAAGAACACAAAAAATTCGCTTCCAACGTAATTACCCCAGAACAAAAAAATTCACTTCCAACGAAATCAACCTTGAACACAAAAAATTCCCTTTGAACGAAATCACCCGAGAACAAAAAAATTCACTTCCAACGCAATCACCCTAGAGCACAAAAAATTCCCTTCCAACGAAATGACTCCAGGGCACAGAAAAAAGGCTTCCATCGAAAAGACCGGAGAACACAAAAAAATTCTCTTCCATCGATATAACCCCAGAAGACAAAAAATTCTTTTCCAACGAAAACTCCTGAGAACACAAAGATTCGCTTCCAAAGATATCATCCAAGAACACAAAAAATTTGCTTCCAACGAAATCACCCTAGAACATAAAAAATTGGCTTCCATCGAAATAACCACAGAAGACAAAAAATTCCCTTCTAACCAAATCACCCCAGAGCACAAAAAATTCGCTTCCAACGAAATCACCCTAGAACATAAAAAATTCGCTTTCAACGAAATCACACGAGAATAGAAAAAATTTGCTTCCAACGAAATCACCCCAGAGCACAAAAAATTCACTGCCAAAGAAATGACTCCAGAGCACAGAAAACACGCTTCCAACGAAATGACCCTCTACTTAAAAAATTTGCTTCCATCGAAAAACCGGAGAACACAAAAAATTTGCTTCCAACGAAATTACCCCAGAACAAAAAAAATTCGATTCCAACGTAATTACCCCAGAAAACAAAAAATGCGCTTCAAACGAAATCACCCTAGAACACAAAAAATTCCCTTTAAATGAAACCATACGAGAACACAAAAAATTTGTTTCCAACGAAATCACTCCAGAGCACCAAAAATTCTCTTCCAACCAAGTGACTCCAGAGCACAGAAAACATGCTTCCAACAAAATGACCCCCTATTTCAAAAATTTGCTTCCATCGAAAAAACCAGAGAACACAAAAAATTTGCTTCCAACAAAATTTCCACAGAACACAAAAAATTCGCTTTCAACGAAATCATCCCAGAACACAAAAAATTCGCTTCCAACGAAATGACTCCAGAAGACAGAAAACAATGAAGCAATGAAATGACCCGAGAACACAAAAAATTCGCTTCCAAAGAAATCACCCTAGAACGTAAAAATTGGCTTCCATCGAAATAACCACAGAAGAAAAAAATTCCCTTCTAACCAAATCACCCCAGAGCACAAAAAATTCGCTTCCAACAAAATCACCCTAGAACATAAAAAATTCGCTTTCAATGAAATCATCCGAGAATAGAAAAAATTCGCTTCCAACGAAATCACCCCAGAGCACAAAAAATTCACTGCCAAAGAAATGACTCCAGAGCACAGAAAACACGCTTCCAACGAAATGACCCTCTACTTAAAAAATTTGCTTCCATCGAAAAAACCGGAGAACACAAAAAATTCGCTTCCAACGAAATTACCCCAGAACACAAAAAATTCGCTTGCAACGAAATATCCTGAGAACACAAATATTAGCTTCCAATCAAATCACCCCAGAGCACAAAAAATTCGCTTCCAACAAAATCACCCCAGAACACAAAAAATTCGCTTCCAACAAAATGACTCCAGAGCATAGAAAACATGCTTCCAACGAAATGATACTATACTTCGAAAATTTGCTTCAATCGAAAAAACCGGAGAAAACAAAAAATTCTCTTTCAACGATATTACCCCAGAAGACAAAATATTGGCTTCCAAAGAAATCTCCTGAGAACACAAATATTCGCTTCGAAAGAAATCATCCCAGAGCACAAAAAAATTCCCGTTCAACGAAATCACCCGAGAACACAAACAATTCACGTCCAACGAAATTACCACAGAACAGAAAAAATTTGCTTCCATCGAAATCACCCCAGAACACAATAAATTCGCTTCCAACGAAATCACCCTAGAACAGAAAAACTCCCTTTAAACGAAATCACACTAGAACACAAAAAATTCGTTCCAACGAAATGACTCCAGAGCACAGAAAACACGCTTCGAACGAAATGATACCATACTTCAAAAATTTGCTTCCATTGAAATGACCCGAGAACACAAAAAATTCCCTTCGAACGAAAATACCCCAGAACACAAAAAATTTGCTTCCAATGAAATGACCCCAGAACACAAAAAATTCGCTTCCAACGAAATTACCCCAGAACACAAAAAATTCGCTTCCAATGAAATCACCCAGAACACAAAAAATTTGCTTCCAAAGAAATCACCCCAGAGCACAAAAAATTCGCTTCCATCGAAATGACTCCAGAGCACAGAAAACACGCTTCCAACTAAATGACCCCAGAACACTAAAAATTCGCGGCCAAAGAAATCACCCAAGAACACAAAAAATTCGCTTCCAACGTAATTACCCCAGAACAAAAAAATTCACTTCCAACGAAATCAACCTTGAACACAAAAAATTCCCTTTGAACGAAATCACCCGAGAACAAAAAAATTCGCTTCCAACGCAATCACCCTAGAGCACAAAAAATTCCCTTCCAACGAAATGACTCCAGGGCACAGAAAAAAGGCTTCCATCGAAAAGACCGGAGAACACAAAAAAATTCTCTTCCATCGATATAACCCCAGAAGACAAAAAATTCTTTTCCAACGAAAACTCCTGAGAACACAAAGATTCGCTTCCAAAGATATCATCCAAGAACACAAAAAATTTGCTTCCAACGAAATCACCCTAGAACATAAAAAATTGGCTTCCATCGAAATAACCACAGAAGACAAAAAATTCCCTTCTAACCAAATCACCCCAGAGCACAAAAAATTCGCTTCCAACGAAATCACCCTAGAACATAAAAAATTCGCTTTCAACGAAATCACACGAGAATAGAAAAAATTTGCTTCCAACGAAATCACCCCAGAGCACAAAAAATTCACTGCCAAAGAAATGACTCCAGAGCACAGAAAACACGCTTCCAACGAAATGACCCTCTACTTAAAAAATTTGCTTCCATCGAAAAACCGGAGAACACAAAAAATTTGCTTCCAACGAAATTACCCCAGAACAAAAAAAATTCGATTCCAACGTAATTACCCCAGAAAACAAAAAATGCGCTTCAAACGAAATCACCCTAGAACACAAAAAATTCCCTTTAAATGAAACCATACGAGAACACAAAAAATTTGTTTCCAACGAAATCACTCCAGAGCACCAAAAATTCTCTTCCAACCAAGTGACTCCAGAGCACAGAAAACATGCTTCCAACAAAATGACCCCCTATTTCAAAAATTTGCTTCCATCGAAAAAACCAGAGAACACAAAAAATTTGCTTCCAACAAAATTTCCACAGAACACAAAAAATTCGCTTTCAACGAAATCATCCCAGAACACAAAAAATTCGCTTCCAACGAAATGACTCCAGAGCACAGAAAACAGGCTTCCAAAGAAATGACCACAGAGCACAAAAAATTCGCTTTCAAAGAAATCACCCGAGAACACAAAAAATTCACTTCCAACGCAATCACCCCAGAGCACAAAAAATTCGCTTCCAACGAAATCACCCTAGAACATAAAAAATTGGCTTCCATCGAAATCACCACAGAAGACAAAAATTTCGCTTCCAACAAAATCACCCCAGACCACAAAAATTCTCTTCCAATGACATGACTCCAGAGCATAGAAAACACGCTTCCAAGGAAATGATCCCATACTTCAAAAATTGGCTTCCATCGAAATCACCCGAGAACACTAAAAATTCACTTACAACGAAATCACCACAGAGTACAAAAAATTCGCTTTCAACGAAATGACTCCAGAGTACAGAAAACATGCTTCCAAAGAAATGACCCCCTACTTTAAAAATTAGCTTCCTTCGAAAAAACCGGAGAACACAAAAAATTCTCTTCCAACGATATTACCCCAGAAAACAAAAAATTCTTTTGCAACGAAATCTCCTGAGAACACAAATATTCGCTTCCAAAGAAATCATCCTAGAGCAAAAAAAAATCATTTCAACGAAATCACCCTAGAACGCAGAAATTCCCTTTCAAGGAAATCACCCGAGAACACAAAAATTGGCTTCAACGAAATGACTCCAGAGCATAGAAATCATGCGTCCAAGGAAATGACACCCTACTTCAAAATTTGCTTCCATCCAAAAAACCGGAGAACACAAAAAATTCGCTTCAAACGACATTACCCCAGAAGACAAAAAATTCTTTTCCAACGAAATCTCCTGGGAACACAAATATTCTCTTCCAAAGATATCATGCCAGAACACAAAAAAATCATTTCAAAGAAATCACCCCAGAACACAAAAATTCCCTTTCAACAAAATCACCCGAGAACCCAAAAAAATCACTTCCAACGAAATCACCTCAGAGCACAAAAAATTTGCTTCCAACGATGTCTCCAGAGCACAGAAAACACGCTTCCAACGAACTGACCCCCTACTTCAAAAATTTGCTTCCATCGAAAAAACAGGAGAACACAAAAAATTCTCTTCCAACGATATTACCCCAGAAGACAAAAAATTCTTTTCCAATGAAATCTCCTGAGAACACAAATATTCGCTTCCAAAGATATCATCCCAGAGCACAAAAAATTCGCTTCCAATGAAATCACCCTAGAACGCAAAAATTCCCTTTCAAGGAAATCACCCGAGAACACAAAAAATTCGCTTCCAACGAAATTACCCCAGAACACAAAAAATTCGCTTCCAACGAAATTTCCTGAGAACACAAATATTTGCTTCCAAAGATATCATCTCAGAGCACAAAAAATTCTCTTTGAACGAAATCACCCTAGAACACAAAAATTCCCTTCCAACGAAATCACCCGAGAAAAGAAAAAATTCGCTTCCAAAGAAATTACTCCAGAACACAAAAAATTCGCTTGCAACGAAATCTCCTGAGAACACAAATATTCGCTTCCAACGATATCATCTCAGAGCACAAAAAATTCGTTTCCAACGAAATTACCCCAGAACACAAAAAATTCACTTGCAACGAAATCTCCTGAGAACACAAATATTCGCTTCCAACGAAATCACAACAGAGCACAAAAAATTTGCTCCCAACGAAATGACAACTGAGCAGAGAAAACGCGCTTCCAACGAAATGACCCCGTACTTCAAAAAATTGCTTCCATCGTAAAAACCGGAGAACACAAAAAATTCTGTTCCAACGATATTACCCCAGAAGACAAAATACTTTTCCAACGAAATCACCTGAGAACACAAATATTCGCTTCCAAAGATATCATCCCAGAGCACAGAAAATTCGCTTCCAACGATATCACCCTAGAACACAAAAATTCCCTTTCAAAGAAATCACGTGAGAACACAAAAATTCGCTTCCAACAAAATTTCCCCAGAGCACAAAAAATTCGCTTCCAACGAAATGACTCCTGAGCACAGAAAACACGCTTCCAACGAAATGACCCCCTACTTCAAAAATTTGCTTCCATCGAAAAAACCGGAGAACATAAAAAATTCGCTTCCAACGATATTACCCCAGAAGACCAAAAATTCTTTTCCAAAGAAATCTCCTGAGAACACAAATATTCTCTTCCAAAGATATCATCCCAGAGCACATAAAAATCCTTTCAATGAAATCACCCCAGAACACAAAAATTTCCTTTCAAAGAAATCACGCGAGAACACAAAAAATTCGCTTCTAACGAAATCACCCTAGAGCACAAAAAATTCGCTTCCAACGAAATCTCCCTAGAATACAAAAATTCCCTTTCAATGAAATCACCCGAGAACACAAAAAATTCGCTACCAACGAACAGACTCCAGAGCACAGAAAACACACTTCCAACGAAATGACCCCCTCCTTCAAAAATTTGCTTCAATCAAACAAACCAGAGAACACAAAAAAATTCCTTTCCAAAGAAATGACCCCAGAACACAAAAAAATTCGCTTCCAACGAAATCTTCTGAGAACACAAATATTCACTTCTAAAGAAATCATCCCATAGCACAAAAAAATCGCTTCCAACAAAATCACCCTCGAACATAAAAAATTTCCTTTCAAAGAAATCACCCGAGAACACAAAAAATTCACGTCCAACGAAATTCCCCCAGAACACAAGAAATTCGCTTCCAACGAAATTACCCTAGAACACACAAATTTCGCTTCCAACAAAATCACCCCAGAGCACAAAAAATTCTCTTCCAATGAAATGACTCCAGAGCACAGAAAACACGCTTCCAAGGAAATGATCCCATACTTCAAAAATTGGCTTCCATCGAAATCACCCGAGAACACAAAAAATTCACTTCCAACGAAATTATCCCAGAACACAGAAAATGCGCTACCAACGAAATCACCCCAGAGCACAAAAAATTCGCTTACAACGAAATGACCCCAGAACACAAAAAATTCCCTTTCTAGGAAATCACCCGAGAACACAAAAAATTCGCTTCTAACGAAATCACTCCAGAGGACAAAAAATCGCTTCTAACGAAATGACTCCAGAGCACAGAAAACACGCTTCCAACGAAATGACCCCCTCCTTCAAATATTTGCTTCCATCAAACAAACCAGAGAACACAAAAAATTCATTTCCAAAGAAATGACCCCAGAACACAAAAAATTCTCTTCCAATGAAATCTTCTGAGAACACAAATATTCACTTCTAAAGAAATCATCCCAGAGCACAAAAAATTCGCTTCCAACAAAATCACCCTAGAACACAAAAAATTCCCTTTCAACGAAATCACCCGAGAATACAAAAAATTCGCTTCCAACATAATCAACCCAGAGCACAAAAAATTCGCTTCCAACAAAATGACTCCAGAGCACAGAAAACACGCTTCCAAAGAAGTCACTCCAAAACACAAAAAATTCACTTTCAACGAAATCACCCTAGAACATAAAAAATTCGCTTCCATCGAAATCACCATAGAAAACAAAATATTCGCTTCCAACCAAATCACTCCAGAGCACAAAAAATTTGCTTCCAACGAAATCACCCTATAACATAAAAAATTCCCTTTCAATGAAATTACACCAGAACACAAAAAATTCACTTGCAACGAAATCTCCTGAGAACACAAATATTCGCTTCCAAAGAAAACATCCCAGAGCACAAAAAATTTGCTTCCAACAAAATGACCCCAGAACACAAAAAATTCCCTTTCAAGGAAATCACACGGGAACACAAAAAATTTGCTTCCAATGAAATCACTCCAGAGGACAAAAAATTCGCTTCTAACGAAATGACTCGAGAGCACAGAAAACACGCTTCCAACGTAATGACCCCCTCCTTCAAAAATTTGCTTCCGTCAAACAAACCAGAGAACACAAAAAATTCATTTCCAAAGAAATGACCCCAGAACACAAAAAAATTCGATTCCAATGAAATCTTCTGAGAACACAAATATTCACTTCTAAAGAAATCATCCCAGAGCACAAAAAATTCGCTTCCAACAAATTGACTCCAGATTACAGAAAACATGCTTCCAATGAAATGACCCCAAGACACAAAAATTTCGCTTTCAACGAAATCACCCTAGAACATAAAATATTGGCTTCCATCGAAATCACCATAGAAGACAAAAAATTCGCTTCCTTCGAAATCACCACAGAAGACAAAAAATTCGCTTCCAACGAAATCACCGTAGAACATAAAAAATTCCCTTTCAATGAAATTACCCCAGAACACAAAAAATTCGCTTGCAACGAATTCTCCTGAGAACACAAAAATTCGCCTCCAACCAAATCACCCTAAAACATAAAAAAATCGCTTCCATCGAAATCACCACAGAAGACAAAAAATTCGCTTCGAACCAAATCACCCCAGAGCAGAAAAAATTCGCTTCCAACGAAATGACTCCAGAGCACAGAAAACACGCTTCCAATGAAATGACCAGATATTTCAAAAATTTGCTTTCATTGAAATCACCCAAGAACACAAAAAATTTGCGTCCAAAGAAATTACCCCAGAACACAAAAAATTCGCTTCCAACGAAATCTCCTGATAACACAAATATTCGCTTCCAAAGAAATCATCCCAGAGCACAAAAAAATTCGCTTCCAACAAAATCACCCTAGAACACAAAAAATTCGCTTTCAACGAAATCACCCGAGAACACTAAAATTCACTTCCAACAAAATTACCACAGAACAGAAAAAATTTGCTTCCATCAAAATCACCCCAGAACACAAAAAATTCGCTTCCAAAGCAATCACGTTAGAACACAAAAAATGAGCTATAAACGAAATCACCTGAGAACACAAAAAATTCGCTTCCAACAAAATCACCACAGAGCACAAAATATTCGCTTCCAATGAAATGACTCCAAAGCACAGAAAACATGCTTCCAATGAAAGGAACCCAGAACACAAAAAATTCCCTCGTAACGAAATCTCCTGAGAACACAAATATTCGCTTCCAACGAAATCACCCCAGAGCACAAAAAAATTTGCTTCCAATGAAATGACTCCAGAGCACACAAAACACGCTTCCAATGAAATGACCCCAGAACCCAAAAAATTCCCTTTCAACAAAATCACCCTAGAATATAAAACACTCGCTGCCTTCGAAATGACCACAGAAGACAAAAAATTCACTTCCAAACAAATCACCCAAGAGCACAAAAAATTCCCTTCCAACGAAATCACCCTAGAACATAAAAAAATCGATTTCAACGAAATCACCCGAGAACACAAAAAATTTGCTTCCAACGAAATTACCCCAGAATACAAAAAATTTACTTGCAACGAAATCTCCCGAAAAACACATATATTCGGTTCCAACGAAATAAACTCAGAACACAAAAAATTTGCTTCCAACGAAGTGACTCCAGAGCACAGAAAACACGCTTCCAAAGAAATGACCTGATATTTCAAAAATTTGCTTCCATCGAAAAAACCGGAGAACACAAAAATATCTCTTCCAACGATATTACCCCAGAAGACAAAAAATTCTTTTCCATCGAAATCTCCTGAGAACACAAATATTTGCTTCCAAAGATATCATCACAGAGTAGAAAAAAATCGCTTCCAAAGAAATCACCCTAGAACACAAAAATTCCCTTTCAACGAAATCCCCCGAGAACACAAAAAATTTGCTTCCAAAGATATGACCCCAGATCACAGAAAGCATGCTTCCAATGAAATGACCCCTGAACACAAAAAATTCGCCTCCAACAAAATCACCCTAAAACATAAAAAATTCCCTTCCATCGAATTCACCACAGAAGACAAAAAATTCGCTTCCAAACAAATCACCCCAGAGCACAAAAAATTCGCTTCGAACGAAATCACCCCAGAGTACAAAAAATTCGCTTCCAACGAAATGACTCCAGAGCACAGAAAACACGCTTCCAACGAAATGACCCCATATTTCAAAAATTTGCTTCCTTTGAAATCACCCAAGAACACAAAAAATTCGCGTCCAAAGAAATTACCCCGGAACACAAAAAATTCGTTTCCAACGAAATCTCCTGATAACACAAATATTCGCTTCCAAAGAATTCATCCCAGAGAACAAAAAAATTCGCTTCCAACAAAATCACCCTAGAACACAAAAAATTCGCTTTCAAGGAAATCACCCGAGAACACTAAAAGTTCACTTCCAACAAAATTACCACAGAACAGAAAAAATTTGCTTCCATTGAAATCACCCCAGAACACAAAAAATTCGCTTCCAACGCAATCACGCTAGAATACAAAAAAATGAGCTATAATCGAAATCACCTGAGAACACAAAAAATTTGCTTCCAAAAAAATCACCAGAGAGCACAAAATATTCACTTCCAATGAAATGACTCCAAAGCACAGAAAACATGCTTCCAATGAAAGGACCCCAGAACACAAAAATTCGCTTCCAACGAAATCACCCCAGAACACAAAAAATTCGCTTCCAACGAAATGACTCCAGAGCACAGAAAACACGCTTCCAACGCAATGACCCCCTACTTCAAAAATTTGTTTCCATCGAGATCACCTGAGAACACAAAAAATTCTCTCTCAACGAAATTACCCCTGAACACAAAAAATTCGCTTGCAACGAAATCTCCTGAGAACACAAATATTGGCTTCCAACGAAATCACCCCAGAGCACAAAAAATTGGCTTCCAAAGAAATGACTCCAGAGCATAGAAAAAACGCTTCCAAAGAAATGACCCCCTACTTCAAAAATTTGCTACCATCGAAAAGTCCGGAGAACACAAAAAATTCTCTTCCAACGATATTACCCCAGGAGACAAAAAATCCTTTTCCTACGAATTCTCTTGAGAAAACAAATATTCGTCTCAAAATTATCATCCCAGAGCAAAAAAATTGCTTCCAACGAAATCACCCCAGAATACAAAAAATCCCTTTCAATGAAATCACCCGAGAACACAAAAAATTCGCTTCCAACGAAATCAACTCAGAACAAAAAAAATTCGCTTGCAACGAAATCTCCTGAGAACACAAAAATTCGCTTCCAACGAAATCACCCCAGAGCACAAAAATTGGCTTCCAAAGAAATGACTCCAGGGCATAGAAAACACGCTTCCAACGAAATGACCCCATACTTCAAAAATTTGCTACCATCGAAATCACCCCAGAACACAAAAAATTTGCTTCCAATGAAATTACCACAGAACACAAAAAATTCGCTTCCAACGAAATCAGCCCAGAACACAAAAAAATTCGCTTGCAAAGAAATCTCCTGAAAACCCAAATATTTGCTTTCAACGAAATCACCCGAGAACACAAAATATTCACTTCCAACGAAATGACTCCAGAGCACAGAAAACACGTTTCCAAAGAAATGACCCCCTACTTCAAAAATTTGCTTCCATCGAAAAGACCGGAGAACACAAAAAATTCTCTTCCAACGATATTACCCCAGAAGACAATAAATTCTTTTCCAACGAAATCTCCTGAGAACACAAATATTCGCTTCCAAAGATATCATCCCAGAGCACAAAAAAATCGCTTACAACGAAATCACCCCAGAGCACAAAAAATTGGCTTCCAAAGAAATGACTCCAGAGCATAGAAAACACACTTCCAACGAAATGACCCCTTACTTCAAAAATTTGCTACCATGGAAAAGACCAGAGAACCCAAAAAATTATCTTCCACCTATATTACCCTAGGAGAAAAAAAATTATTCTCCAAAGTATTCTCCTGAGAAAACAAATATTCGCTCTCAAAATTATCATCCCAGAGCACAAAAAAATCACTTCCAACGAAATCAACATAGAACACAAAAATTCCCTTTCAATGAAATCACCAGAGAACACAAAAAATATGCTTCCAACGAAATCAACCCAGAACACAAAAAATTCGCTTGCAATGAAATCTCCCGAGAACACAAAAATTCGCTCCCAACGAAATCACCCCAGAGCACAAAAAATTCGCTTCCAACGAAATGACTCCAGAGCACAGAAAACACGCTTCCAACGCAATGACCCCCTACTTCAAAAATGTGCTTCCATCGAAAAAACCGGTGAACACAAAAAATTCTATTCCAATGATATTACCCCAGAATAAATAAAATTCTTTTCCAACGAAATCTCCTGAGTACACAATTATTTGCTTTCAAAGATATCATCCCAGATACAAAAATTCGCTTCCAACAAAATTACCCTAGAACACCAAAATTCCCTTTCAACGAAATCACCCGAGAACACAAAAAATTCGCTTTCAACGAAATCACCCCAGAGCACAAAAAATTTGCTTCCAACGAAATGACTCCAGAGCACAGAAAGCACGCTTCAAATGAAATGACCCCAGAACACAAAAAATTCAACTCCAACGAAATCACCCCAGAGCACAAAAAATTCACTTCCAACGAAATGACTCCAGAGCACAGAAAACATGCTTCCAACGAAATGACTGCCTACTTCAAAAATGTGCTTCCATCCAAAAAACCGGAGAACACAAAAAATTCGCTTCCAACGATGTTACCCCAGAAGACAAAAAATTCTTTTCCAGCGAAATCTCCTGAGAACACAAATATTCGCTTCCAAAGATATCATCACAGAGTAGAAAAAATTCGCTTCCAACGAAATCACCCTAGAACACAAAAATTCCCTTTCAAAGAAATCACACGAAAACACAAAAAAATCGCTTCCAACGAAATTAGCACAGAACAGAAAAAATTTGCTTCCATCGAAATCACCCGAGAACACAAAAAATTTGCTTCCAACAAAATCAACCCAGAACACAAAAAATTCGCTTGCAACGAAATCTCCTGAGAACACAAAAATTCACTTCCAACGAAATCACCAGAGAGCACAAAAAATTCGCTTCCAACGATATTACCCCAGAAGACAAAAAATTCTTTTCCAGTGAAACCTCCTGAGAACACAAATATTCGCTTCCAAAGATATCATCCCAAAGCACAAAAAATTCACTTCCAAAGAAATCACTCTAGAACACAAAAATTCCCTTTCAACGAAATCACCTGAAAACACAAAAAATTCGCTTCCAACGAAATTACCACAGAACAAAAAAAATTTGCTTCCATCAAAATCACCTGAGAACACAAAAAATTCGCTTCCAACGAAATCACGCTAGAACACAAAAAAACTCTTCCAACGATATTACCCCACAAGACCAAAATTCTTTTCCAACGAAATCTCTGGAGAATACAAATATTCACTTCCAAAGATATCATCCCAGAGCACAAAAAATTCGCTTCCAAGGAAATCACCCTAAAACACAAAAATTCCCTTTCTACGAAATCACCTGAGAATACAAAAAATTCGCTTCCAACGAAATCACCCCAGAGCACAAAAAATTCGCTTCCAATGAAATGACTCCAGAGCACAGAACAAACTCTTCAAACGAAATGACCCCATACTTCATAAGATTGCTTGCATCGAACAAACCGGAGAACACAAAAAATTCTCTTCCAACCATATTACCCCAGAAGACAAAAAATTCTTTTCCAATGAAATCTCCTGAGAACACAAATATTCGCTTCCAAAGATATCATCCCAGCGCACAAAAAATTCGCTTCCAAAAAAATCAACCTAGAACACAAAAATTCCCTTTAAATGAAATCACCCGAGAACACAAAAAATTCGCTTCCAACGAAATGATTCCAGAGCACAGAAAACAGGCTTCCAATGAAATGACCCCAGAACACAAAAAATTCCCTTCCAACGAAATCACCCTAGAACATAAAAAAATCGCTTCCATCGGAATCACCTCAGAAGACAAAAAATTCGCTTCCAACCAAATCACCCCAGAGCACAAAAAATTCACTTCCAACGAAATCAACCTAGAACACAAAAATTCCCTTTCAACGAAATCACCCGAGAACACAAAAAATTGACTCCAACGAAATTACCAAAGAAGACAAAAATTTCTTTTAAAACGAAATCAACTGAGAACACAAATATTCGCTTCCAGATATATCATACCAGAGAATGAAAAATTCGCTTCCAACGAAATCACCCCAGAACACAAAAATTCACTTCCAACGAAATCTTCTGAGAACACAAATATTCGCTTCCAACGAAATCACCCCAGAGTACAAAAAATTGGCTTCCAACGAAATGACTCCAGAGTACAGAAAACACACTTCCAACTAAATCACCCGAGAACAGAAAAAATTTTCTTTCAACGAATTCACCCGAGAACACAACAAATTCGCTTCCAACGAAATGATCCCATATTTCAAAAATTTGCTTCCATGGAAATCACCTGAGAACAGAAAAAATTCGCTTCCAACGAAATTACCCCAGAACACAAAAAATTCGCTTCCAACGAAATCACCCCAGAGCACAAAAAATTGGCTTCCAAAGAAATGACTCCAGAGCATAGAAAAGACGCTTCCAACGAAATGACCCCATACTTCAAAAATTTGCTACCATCGATATCACCCCAGAACACAAAAAATTCGTTTCCAATGAAATTACCACAGAACACAAAAAATTCGCTTTCAACGAAATCAGCCCAGAACACAAAAAATTCGCTTCCAAAGAAATCTTCTGAGAACATAAATATTCGCTTCCAACGAAATCACCCCAGAGTACAAAAAATTGGTTTCCAACGAAATGACTCCAGAGCACAGAAAACACGCTTCCAACGAAATCACCCGAGAACAGAAAAAATTTGCTTTCAACGAATTCACCCAAGAACACAACAAATTCGCTTCCAACGAAATGACCCCCTACTTCAAAAATTTGCTTCCATCGAAAAGACCGGAGAACACAAAAAATTCTCTTCCAACGATATTACCCCAGAAGACAATAAATTCTTTTCCAACGAAATCTCCTGAGAACACAAATATTCGCTTCCAAAGATATCATCCCAGAGCACAAAAAATTTGCTTCCAACAAAATCACCCTAAAACACAAAAATTCCCTTTCAACGAAATCACCCAAGAACACAAAAAATTCGCTTCCAACGAAATGACTCCAGAGCAAAGAAAACATGCCTCCAACGAAATGATCCCATACTTCACAAATTTGCTTCCATGGAAATCACCCGAGAACACAAAAAAATTCACTTCCAAAGAAATTACCTCCGAAGACAAAAATTTCTTTTCCAACGAAATCTACTGAGAACACAATTATTCGCTTCCAAAGATATCATCCCAGACCACAAAAAATTCGCTTGCAATGAAATGATCCCATACTTCAAAAATTTGCTTCCATCGAAATCACCCGAGAACAGAAAAAATTCGCTTCCAACGAAATTACCCCAGGACACAAAAAATTCGCTTCCAACGAAATCACCCCAGAACACAAAAAATTCGCTTCCAACGAAATTACCGCAGGACACAAAAAATTCGCTTCCAACGAAATCACCCCAAAACACAAAAAATTCGCTTCCAACGAAATGACTCCAGAGCACAGCAAACACGTTTCCAACGAAATGACCACATACTTCAAGAATTTGCTTCCATCGAAAAGACCGGAAAACACAAAAAAATTCTCTTCCAACGATATTACCCCAGAAGACAAAAAATTCTTTTCCAACGAAATCTCCTGATAACACAAATACTTGCTTCCAAAATATCTTCCCAGGGCACAAAAACTTCTCTTCAAAAAAAATCACCCTAGAACACAAAAATTCCCTTTCAAGGAAATCACCTGAGAACACAAAAAATTCGCTTGCAACGAAATCTCCTGAGAACATAAATATTCGCTTCCAACGAAATCACCACAGAGCACAAAAAATTTGCTTCCAACGAAATGACTCCAGAGCACAGAAAACACGCTTCCAACTAAATGACCACCTATTTCAAAAATTTGCTTCCATCGAAAAGTCCGCAGAACACAAAAAATTCTCTTCCAACAATATTACCCAGAACACAAAAAATTCGTTTCCAACGAATTCTCCTGGGAACACAAATGTTTGCTTCCAAAAAATCATACCAGAGCACAAAAAAATTTGCTTCCACCGAAATCACCCTAGAACACAAAAAATTCCCTTTCAACGAAATCTCCCGAGAACACAAAAAATTCACGTCCAACGAAATTACCACAGAACAGAAAAAATTTCCTTCCATCGAAATCACCCCAGAACACAAAAAATTCGCTTCCAAGGAAATCATGCTAGAACACAAAAAAATCAGTTTTCAATGAAATAACCGAAGAACACAAAAAATTCGCTTCCAACGAAATTACCCCAGAAGACAAAAAATTCGCTTCCAACGAAATCACCTCAGAACACAAAAAATTCACCTCCAACGAAATGACTCCAGAGCACAGAAAACATGCTTCCAACGAAATGATCCCATACTTCAAAAATATGCTTCCATCAAAATCACCCAAGAACACAAAAATTCCCTTTCAACGAAATAACGCGAGATCACAAAAAATTAGGTTCCAACGAAATTACCCCAGAACACAAAAAATTCGCTTGCAATGAAATCTTCTGAGAACACAAATATTCGCTTCCATCGAAATCACACCAGAATACAAAAAATTCTCTTCCACCGAAATGACTCCAGAGGACAGAAAATACGCTTCCAACGAAATGACCACCTACTTCAAAAATTTGCTTCGATCAAAAAACCGGAGAACACAAAAATTCTCTTCCAACGACATTACCCCAAAAGACAAAAAATTCTTTTCCAAAGAAATCTCCTGAGAACACAAATATTCGCTTCCAAAGATATCATCCCAGAGCACAAAAAATTTGCTTCCAAAGAAATCACACTAGAACACAAAAATTCCCTTTCAAAGAAATCAAGCGAGAACACAAAAAATTAACTTCCAACGAAATGACTGCAAAGCACCGAAAACATGCTTCCAACGAAATGACCCCCTACTTAAAAAATTGCTTCCATCGAAAAAACCGGAGAACACAATAAATTCTCTTCCAACGACATTACACCATAAGACAAAAAATTCTTTTCCAGCGAAATCTCCTGAGAACACAAATATTCGATTACAACCAAATCACCCCAGAGCACAAAAAATTCGCTTCCAACGAAATCACCCCAGAACACAAAAATTCCGTTTCAACGAAATCACGCTAGAACACAAAAAATTCGGTTCCAAAGAAATTACCCCAGAACACAAAAAATTCGCTTGCAACGATATCACCCGAGAAAACAAAAAATTCGCTTCCAACGAAATCACACCAGAACACAAAAAATTCGCTTCCAACGAAATGACTACAGAGCACAGAAAGCACGCTTCCAACGAAATGACCTCCTAATTCAAAAATTTCCTTCCATCGAAAAAACCAGAGAACACAAAAAATTCTCTTCCAACGATATTACCCCAGAAGAAAAAAAATTCTTTCCAACGAAATCTCCTGAGAACACAAATATTCGCTTCCAAAGATATCATCCCAGAGCTCAAAAAAATCATTTCAACAAAATCACCCTAGAAAGCAAAAATTCCCTTTCAACAAAATCACCCGAGAAACCAAAAAATTTGCTTCCAACGAAATTACCCTAGAACACAAAAATTCCCTTTCAATGAAATCACCCGAGAACACAAAAAATTCGCTTCCAACGAAATGACTCCAGAGCACAGAAAACATGCTTCCAAAAAATGACCCCCTACTTCAAAATTTTCTTCCATCGAAAAAACAGGAGAACAAAAAAATTGTATCCAACAATATTATCCCAGAAGACAAAAAATTCTTTTGCAATGAAATCTCCTGAGAACACAAATATTCGCTTCCAAAGTTATCATCCCAGAGCAAAAAAAAATCGCTTCCAACGAAATCACCCCAGAGCACAAACAATTCGCTTACAACGAAATGACCCCCTACTTCAAAGAATTGCTTCCATCGAAAAAACCGGATATCACAAAAAATTCTCTTCCAACGATATTACCCCAGAAGACAAAAAATTCTTTTCCAACGAAATCTCCTGAGAACACAAATATTCGCTTCCAAATATATCATCCCAGAGCACAAAAAAATCATTTCAACGAAATCACCCCAGAACACAAAAATTCCCTTTCAAAGAAATCACGTGAGAACACAAAAAATACGCTTCCAACGAAATTACCCCAGAACACAAAAAATTCACTTGCAACGAAATCTCCTGAGAACACAAATATTCGCTTCAAATGAAATCACCCCAGAGTACAAAAAACTCGCTTCCAACAAAATGACTCCAGAGCACAGAAAACATGCTTCCAAAGAAATGACCCACTACTTCTAAAATTTGCTTCCATCGAAAAAACAGGAGAACACAAAAAATTCTCTTCCAACGACATTACTCCAGAAGAGAAAAAATTCTTTTCAAACGAAATCTCCTTAGAACACAAATATTCGCTTCCAAAGATATCATCCCAGAGCACAAAAAATTCGCTTCCAAAGAAATCACACTAGAATACAAAAATTCCCTTTCAACGGAATCACGCGAGAACACAAAAAATTAGCTTCCAACGAAATGACTCCAAAGCACCGAAAACATGCTTCCAACGAAATGACCCCCTACTTAAAAAATTGCTTCCATCGAAAAAACCGGAGAACACAAAAAAATTCTCTTCCAACAACATTACCCCATAAGACAAAAAATTCTTTTCCAGCGCAATCTCCTGAGAACACAAATATTTGATTATAACGAAATCACCCCAGAGCACAAAAAATTCGCTTCCAACGAAATGACTCCAGAGCACAGAAAACATGCTACCAATGAAATGACACCCTACTTCAAAATTTGCTTCCATCGAAAAAACAGGAGAACACAAAAAATTGTATTCCAACGATATTACCCCAGAAGACAAAAAATTCTTTTCCAACGAAATCTCCTGAGAACACAAATATTCGCTTCCAAAGATATCATCCCAGAGCACAAAAAAATCATTTCAACGAAATCACCCTAGAACTCCGAATTCCCTTCCAACGAAATCACCCGAGAACACAAAAAATTCTCTTCCAATAAAATTACCCCAGAATACAAAAAATTGACTTGCAACGAAATCTCCTGGGAACACAAATATACGCTTCCATCGAAATCATCCCAGAGCACAAAAAATTCGAATCCACCAAAATGACTCCAGAGGACAGAAAATACGCTTCCAACGAAATGACCACCTACTTCAAAAATTTGCTTCGATCAAAAAACAGGAGAACACAAAAATTCTCTTCCAACGACATTACCCCAAAAGACAAAAAATTCTTTTCCAAAGAAATCTCCTGAGAACACAAATATTCGCTTCCAAAGATATCATCCCAGAGCACAAAAAATTTGCTTCCAACGAAATCACCCTAGAACACAAAAATTCCCTTTCAATGATATCACCCGAGAACACAAAAAATTCGCATCCAACGAAATCACCCCAGAGCACAAAAAATTCGCTTCCAATGAAATTACTCCAGAGCACAGAAAACACGCTTCCAACGAAATGACCCCATACTTCAAAAAATTGCTTCCATCGAAAAAACCGGAGAACTCAAACAATTCTCTTCCAACAATATTACCCCAGAAGACAAAATATTCTTTTCCAAAGAAAACTCCTGAGAACACACATGTTCGCTTCCAAAGATATCATCCCAGAGCACAAAAAAATCATTTCAATGAAATCACCCAAGAACACAAAAATTCCCTTTCAAAGAAATCACGTGAGAACACAAAAAATACGCTTCCAACGAACTTACCCCAGAACACAAAAAATTCACTTGCAACGAAATCTCCTGAGAACACAAATATTCGCTTCCAACGAAATCACCACAGAGCACAAAAAATTTGCTTCCAACAAAATGACTCCAGAGCACAGAAAATACGCTTCCAATGAAATGACCGCCTATTTCAAAAATTTGCTTCCATCAAAAAGTCCGGAGAACACAAAAAGTTCTCTTCCAACAATATTACCTCAGAACACAAAAAATTAGCTTCCAACGAAATCTCCTGAGAACACAAATGTTTGCTTCCAAAAAATCATCCCAGAGCACAAAAAAATTTCCTTCCAACGAAATCACTCTAGAACACAAAAAATTCCCTTTCAACGAAATCTCCCGATAACACAAAAAATTCGCTTCCAACGAAATCACCCCAGAGCACACAAAATTCGCTTCCAACGAAATGACTCCAGAGCACAGAAAACACGCTTCCAACGAAATGACCCCCTACTTCAAAAATTTGTTTCCATCGAAAAAACCGGCGAACACAAAAAATTCTCTTCCAACGACATTACCCCAGAAGACAAAAAATTCTTTTGCAACGAAATCTCCTGAAAACACAAATATTCGCTTCCAAAGATATCATCCCAGAGCACAAAAAATTCGCTTCCAACGAAATCACCCTAGAACACAAAAATTCCCTTTAAACGAAATCACAAGAGAACACAAAAAATTTGCTTCCAACGAAATCACCCCAGAACAAAAAATTCGCTTGCAACGAAATCTCCTGAGAACACAAATATTCGCTTCCAATGATATCATCCCAGAGCAGAAAAAATTCGCTTCCAACGAAATCACCTCAAAAAACAAAAATTCCCTTTCAAAGAAATCACCCGAGAACAAAAAAAATTCGCTTCCAAGGAAATGACTCCAGAACACAGAAAACACGCTTCCAACGAAATGACCCCCTACTTCAAAAATTTGCTCCTATCGTAAAACCGGAGAACACAAAAAACTCTTTTCCACCGAAATCTCCTGAGAACACAAATATTCGCTTCCAAAGATATCCTCCCAGAACACAAAAAATTCCCTTCCAACGAAATCACCCTAGAACTCAAAAATTCGATTTCAAAGAAATCACCCGAGAACACAAAAAATTCGCTTCCAACGAAATCACCCCAGAGCACAGAAAATATGCTTCCAAAGAAATGACCCCATACTTCAAAAATTTGCTTCCATCGAAAAAACCGGAGAAGTCAAAAAATTCTCTTCCAACGATATTACCCCAGAAGACAAAAATTCTTATCCCAAGAAATCTCATGAGAACACAAATATTCACTTCCAAAGATATCATCCCAGAGCACAAAAAAATTCCCTTTCAACGAAATCTCCCGAGAACACAAAAAATTTCCTTCCTTCGAAATCACCCCAGAACACCACTAATTCGCTTCCAACGAAATAATGCTAGAACAGAAAAAAATACTTTTCAACGAAATCACCCGAGAACACAAAAAATTCGCTTTCAACGAAATTACCCCAGAAGACAAAAAATTCGCTTCCAACGAAATCACCCCAGAACACAAAAAATTCACTTCCAACGATATGACTCCAGAGCACAGAAAACATGCTTTCAATGAAATGAAACCCTACTTCAAAAATTTGCTTCCATCGAAATCACCCGACAACACAAAAAATTCGCTTCGAACAATATTACCCCCGAAGACAAAAATTTCTTTTCCAACGAAATCTCCTGAGAACACAAATATTCGCTTCCAACGAACTCACCCCAGAGCATAAAAAATTCACTTCTAACAAAATCACCCTAGAACATAAAAATTCCCTTTCAACAAAATCACCCGAGAACACAAAAAATTCGCTTCCAACGAAATGAACGCAGAACACAAAAAAATCGCTTGCAACGAAATCTCCTGAGAACACAAATATTCGCTTCCAACGAAATCACCCCAGAGCACAAAAAAATTTGCTTCCAACGAAATGAACGCCTACTTCAAAAATTTGCTTCCATCGAAAAAAAAGGAGAACACAAAAAATTCTCTTTCAACGATATTACCCCAAAAGACAAAAAATTTTTTCCAACGAAATCTCCTGAGAACACATATATTTGCTTCCAAAGATATCATCCCAGAGCACAAATAATTTGATTCCAACGAAATCACCATAGAACAAAAAAATTCCCTTTCAAAAAAATCACCTGAGAACACAAAAAATTCGCTTCCAACGAAATGACTTCAGAGCACAGAAAACATGCCTCCAACGAAATGATCCCATACTTCAAAAATTTGCTTCCATGGAAATCACCCGAGAACACAAAAAATTAACTTCCAAAGAAATTACCCCAGAAGAGAAAAATTTCTTTTCCTACGAAATCTCCTGAGAACACAAATATTCACTTCCGAAGATATCATCCCAGACCACAAAAAAATTCGCTTCCAAAGAAATCACCCTAGAACACAAAAATTCCCTTTCAAGGAAATCACCCGAGAACATTAAAAATTTGCTTCTAACGAAATTACCCCAGAACACAAAACATTTGCTTGCAACGAATTCTCCTGAGAACACAAATATTTGCTTCCAAAGATATCATCCCAGAGCACAAAAAAATTCTCTTCCAACAAAATCACACTAGAACGCAAAAAATTCCCTTTCAACGATATCACGCGTGAACACAAAAAATTCGCTTTCAACGAAATGAGTCCATAGCACCCAAAACATGTTTCCAACGAAATGACCCTCTACTTCAAAAAATTGCATCCATCGAAAAAACCGAAGAACACAAAAAATTCTCTTCCAACAACATTACCCCATAAGACAAAAAATTCTTTTCCAGCGAAATCTCGTGAGAACACAAATATTCGATTACAACGAAATCACCCCAGAGCACAAAAAATTCGCTTCCATCGAAAAGACTCCAGAGCACAGAAAACGTGCTTCCAATGAAATGACCCCTACTTCAAAAATTTGCTTCGATCGAAAAAACCGGAGAACACAAAAAATTCTCTTCCAAGGACATTACCCCAGAAGACAAAAAATTCTTTTCCAACGAAATCTCCTGAGAACACAAATATTCGCTTCCAAAGATATCGTCCCAGAGCACAAAAAATCATTTCAACGAAATCACCCTAGAACTCAAAAATTCCCTTCCAATGAAATCACGTTTGAACACAAAAAATACGCTTCCAACGAACTTACCCCAGAACACAAAAAATTCACTTGCAACGAAATCTCCTGAGAACACAAATATTCGCTTCCAACTAAATCACCCCAGAGTACAAAAAATTTGCTTGCAACGAAATGACTCCAGAGCACAGAAAACACGCTTCCAACGAAATGACACACTACTTCAATAATTTGCTTCCATCGAAAAAACCAGAGAACACAAAAAATTCTCTTCCAACGATATTACCCCAGAAGACAAAAATTCTTTTCCAACGAAATCTCCAGAGAACACAAATATTCGCTTCCAAAGATATCATCCCAGACCACAAAAAATTCGCTTCCAAAGAAATCACCCTAGAACACAAAAATTCCCTTTCAAGGAAATCACCCGAGAACACAAAAAATTCGCTTCCAACGAAATGACTCCAGAGCACAGAAAACATGCTTCCAACGTAATGACCCCCTACTTCAAAATTTTCTTCCATCGAAAAAACCGGAAAACCAAAAAATTCTCTTCCAACGACATTACCCCAGAAGACAAAAAATTCTTTTGCAACGAAATCTCCTGAGAACACAAATATTCGCTTCCAAACTTATCATCCCAGAGCAAAAAATATTCGCTTCCATCGAAATCACCCCAGAACACAAAAATTCCCTTTCAACGATATCACCCGAGAACACAAAAAAGTCGCTTCCAACGATATGACCCCCTACTTCAAAAAATTGCTTCCATCGAAAAAACAGGAGATCCCAAAAAATTCTCTTCCAACGATATTACCCCAGAAGACAAAAAATTCTTTTCCAACGAAAACTCCTGAGAACTCAAATATTCGCTTCCAAAGATATTATCCCACAGCACAAAAAAATCATTTCAACGAAATCACCACTGAACACAAAAATTCCCTTTCAAAGAAATCACGTGAGAACGCAAAAAATACGCTTCCAACGACATTACCCCAGAAGGCAAAAAATTCGCTTGCAACGAAATATCCTGAGAACACAAATATTAGCTTCCAATCAAATGACCCCAGACAATAAAAAATTCGCTTCCAACGAAATTACCCCAGAACACAAAAAATTGCTTCCATGAAAACACCCCAGAACACAAAAATACCCTTCCGACAAAATGACTCCAGAGCACAGAAAACACACTTCCAACGAAATGACCCCCTGCTTCAAAAATTTGCTTCCATCGAAAAAACCGGAGAAAACAAAATATTCGCTTCCAACGAAATTACCCCAGAACACAAAAAAATTCGCTTCCAACGAAATCTTCTGAGAACATGAATATTGGCTTCCAACGAAATCACCCCAGAACACAAAAAATTAGCTTCCAACATAATGACTCCAGAGCAGAGAAAACACGCTTCCAAAGAAATGACCCCATATTTCAAAAATTTGCTTCCATCGAAATCACCCGAAAAAACAAAAAATTCGCTTCTAACGAAATTACCCAGAACACAATAAATTCGCTTCCAACGAAATTTCCTGGGAACACAATATCTGCTTCCAAAGAAATCATCACAGAGCACAAAAAAATTTGCTTCGAACGAAATCACCCTAGAACACAAAAAATTCCCTTCCATCGAAATCACCCCAGGACAAGGAAATTCACTTTCAACGAAATCACCCTAAAACAAAAAATTCCCTCAATGAAATCACCCGAGAACACAAAATATTCGCTTCCAACGAAATCACCCAAGAGCACCAAAAATTCGCTTCCAACGAAATGACTCCAGAGCACAGAAAACACGCTTCCAATGAAATGATGCCAGAACACTAAAAATTTCCTTTAAACAAAATCACCCGAGAACACAAAAAATTCGCTTCCAACGTAAATACCCCAGAAAACAAAAAATGCGCTTCCAACGAAATCACCCTAGAACACAAAAAATTCCCTTTAAATGAAATCACCCGAGAACACAAAAAATTCTCTTCCAACGAAATCAACCCAGAGCACCAAAAATTCTCTTCCAACTAAGTGACTCCAGAGCACAGAAAACACGCTTCCAACAAAATGACCCCCTACTTCAAAAATTTACTTCCATCGAAAAAACCGGAGAACACAAAATATTCGCTTCCAACCAAATTTCCACAGAACACAAAAAATTCGCTTCCAACGAAATCACCCCGGAACACAAAAAATTCACTTCCAACGAAATGACTCCAGAGCACAGAAAACAGGCGTCCAAAGAAATCACTCCGAACACTAAAAATTCGCGGCCAACGAAATCACCCGAGAACACAAAAAATTCACTTGCAACGAAATATACACAGAGTACAAAAAATTGGCTTCCAACAAAATGACTCCATAGCACAGAAAACACGCTTCCAACGAAATGACCCCAGAACACTAAAAATTCACAGCCAACGAAATCACCCGAGAACACAAAAAATTCGCTTCCAACGTAATTACCCCAGAACACAAAAAATTCGCTTCCAACGAAATCACCCCAGAGCACAAATAATTCCCTTCCAACGAAATGACTCCAGAGCGCAGAAAACACGCTTCCAACGAAATGACCCCCTGCTTCAAAAATTTGCTTCCATCAAAAAAACCAGAGAAAACAAAAAATTCACGTCCAACGAAATTACCACAGAACAGAAAAAATTCGCTTCCAATGAAATCTCCTGAGAACACAAATAGTCGCTTCCAAAGAAATCATCCTAGAGCCCAAACAAGTTCGCTTACAATGAAATCACCCCAGAGCGCAAAAAATTCCCTTCCAACGAAATGACTCCAAAGCACAGAAAACACGATTATAACGAAATGACCCCCTACTTCAAAAATTTGCTTACATCGAAAAAACTGGAGAACACAAAAAATTCACTTCCATCGAAGTCACCCCAGAACACAGAAAATTCTCTTCCAACGAAATCACCCTCGAAAACAAAAACTTCCCTTTCAACGAAATCACCCGAGAACACAAAAAATTTGCTTCAAACGAAATTACCCCTGAACACAAGAAATTCGCTTCCGACGAAATCACCCCAAAGCACATAAAATAGCTACCAACGAAATGTCCCCATACTTCAAAAATTTGCTTCCATCGAAATCACCTGAGAACACAAAATAATTCGCTTCCAACCAAATTACCCCAGAACACAAAACATTCGCTTCCAACGAAATCACCCCTGAACACAAAAAGTTTCGCTTCCAACGAGGTGACCCCCTACCATAAAAATTTGCTTCCATCAAAAAAACCAGAGAACACAAAAAAATTTGCTTCCAACGAAATTACCCCAGAACACAAAAAATTCACTTCAAACAAAATCTCCTGAGGACACAAATATTCGCTTCCATAGAAATCACCCCAGAGCACAAAAAATCCGCATCCAATGAAATCACCCTAAAGCAAAAAAAAATTCACTTTCAACGAAATCACCTGAGAACAAAAAAAGTCACGTCCAACGAAATTACCCCAGAATAGAAAAAATTTACTTCCAACCAAATCAACCCAGAGCATAAAAAATTTCCTTCCAACAAAATCACCCGAGAACAAAAATATTGGCTTCTAAAGAAATTACCCCAGAAGAGAAAAAAATTGCTTCCAAGAAAATCACCCAGAGCACAAAAAATTCCCTTCCAATAAATCACCTGAGAACAAAAATATTGGCTTCCCACAAAATTACCCCAGAATGGAAAAAATTTCCTTCCATCGAAATCACCGCAGAACACAAAAAATTCGCTTCCAACGAAATGACTCCAGAGCACAGAAAACACGCTTCCAATGAAATCACCCCAGAACACAAAAAATTTGCTTCCAACGAAATTACCCCAGAACACAATAAATTCGCTTCCAAAGATATCTCCTGAGAACACAAATATTTGCTTCCAAAGAAATCATCCCAGAGCACAAAAAAATTCGCTGCCAACGAAATCACCCTAGAACACAAAACATTCCTTTTCAACGAAATCACCCGAGAACACAAAAAATTAGCTTCCAACGAAATCACCCCAGAACACAAAAAATTTGCTTCCTACGAAATGACTCCAGAGCACAGAAAACACGCTTCGAATGAAATGATACCATACTTCAAAAATTTGCTTCAATCGAAAAAACTGGAGAAAACAAAAAATTCTCTTCCAACGATATTACCCCAGAAGACAAAATATTTGCTTCCAACGAAATCTCCTGAGAACACAAATATTCGCTTCGAAAGAAATCATCACAGAGCACAAAAAAATTAGCTTCCAACGAAATCACAAAAGAACACAAAAAATTCCCTTCCAACGAAATCACCCCAGAACACAAAAAATTTGCTTCCAATGAAATCAACCCAGAACACAAAAAATTTGCTTCCAATGAAATGACTCCAGAGCACAGAAAACACGCTTTCAACAAAATCACCCCATACTTCCAAAAAATTCGCTTCCAACGAAATTGCCCCAGAACACAAAAAATTCTCTTCCAAAAAAAATCAACCCTGAACACAAAATATTCGCTTCCATCGAAATCATACCAGAACACAAAAAATTCGCTTCCAAAGAAATTACACCAGAACAGAACAAATTCGCTTCCAAGGAAATCACCCCAGAACACAAAAAATTCGCTTCCAACGAAATGACTCCAGAGCACAGAAAACATGCTTCCAACGAAATGACCCCCTACTTCAAAAATTTGCTTCCATCGAGAAAACCTGACAACAAAAAAAATACACTTCCAACGAAAATACCCTAGAACACGAAAAATTCGCCTCCACTGAAATCATCCCAGAACACAAAAAATTCGCTTCCAACGAAATCAACACAGAACACAAAAAATTTGCTTCCAACGAAATCACCCTAGAACACAAAACATTCCCTTTCAACGAAATCACCGGAGAACACAAAAAATTCACTTCCAACGAAATGACTCCAGAGCACAGGAAACCCGCTTCGAATGAAATGATACCATATTTCAAAAATTTGCTTCCATCGAAATCACCCGAGAACACAAAAAATTCGCTTCCAACGAAATTACCCCCGAACACAAAAATTCGCTTCTAACGAAATCACCCCAGGACACAAAAAAATCGCTTCCAACAAAATGACTCCAGAGCACAGAAAACACGCTTCCAACGAAATGACCCCAGAACACAAAAAATTCCCTTTCAACGAAATCACCCCAGACCACCAAAAATTCGCTTCCGACGAAATCACCCCAGAACACAAAAAATTTGCTTCCAAAGAAATGAATCCAGAGCACAGAATACACGCTTCCAACGAAATGACACCAGAACACTAAAAAATCCCTTTCAACGATATCACCCTAGAACACAAAAAATTCGCTTCCAACATAATTACCCCAGAAAACAAAAAATTCGCTTCCAAAGAAATCACACCAAAGCACCAAAAATTCCCTTCCAATGAAGTGACTCCAGAGCACAGAAAACACGCTTCCAACGAAATGACCCCCTACTTCAAAAATTTGCTTTCATCGAAAAAACCGGAGAACACAAAAAATTCGCTTCCAACGAAATTACCCCAGAACACAAAAAAATTTGCTTGCAATGAAATCTTCTGAGAACATGAATATTCGCTTCCAACGAAATCACCCAATAACACAAAAAATTCGCTTCCAACGAAATCACCCGAGAACACAAAATATTCGCTTCTAACAAACTTGCCCCAGAGCACAAAAAATTAACTTCCAACGAAATGACTCCAGAGCACAGAAAACACGCTTCCAACAAAATGGCCCCCTACTTCAAAAATTTGCTTCCATCAAAATCACCATAGAACACAAAATAAATTTGCTTCCAACGAAATTACCCAAGAACACAAAAAATTCGCTTCCAACGAAATATCCTGAGAACACAAATATACGCTTCCAAAGAAATCATCCCAGAGCACAAAAAAATTCACTTCCTCGAAATCACCCTGGAACACAAAAAATTCGCTTCCAACGAAATGACTCCAGAGCACAGAAAACAAGCTTCGAATAAAATGATACCATACTTCAAAAATTGGCTTCCATCGAAATCAACCGAGAACACAAAAAATTCGCTTCCAACGAAATGACTCCTGAGCATAGAAAACACGCTACCAACGAAATGACCCCAGAACACAAAAAATTTGCTTCCATCAAAATCACCCTAGAACACAAATAGTTTGTTTCCAACGAAATCACACCAGACCACAAAAAATTCGCTACCAACGAAATCACCAGAGATCACAAAATCTTCATTTCCAACGAATTCACACCAGAACAGAGAAAAATTCGCTTTTAACGAAATGACTCCAAAGGACATAAAACCCGCTTCCAACGAAATTACCCCAGATCACAAAAAATTCCCTTCCAATGAAATCACCCCAGAACACACACACAAAAAAAATTTGCTTCCAATGAAATTACCCCAGAACGCAAAACATTCTCTTACTACAAAAACATTCCAGAGCAAAAAAAAAAAAAATGCGTTTCCAACAAAATCACACCAGAACAGAGAAAAATTCGCTTCCAATGAAATGACTACAAAGGACATAAAACCCTCTTCCAACAAAATTACCCCAGAACACCAAAAATTTGCTCCCACAGAAACCTCCCCAGAACACAAAAAAATCGCTTCGATAGAAATCAACCCAGAACACAAAAAATTCGCTTCCATCAAAATGACTCCAGAACACAGGAAACACGCTTCCAAATAAATCACCCCATACTTAAAAAAATTCGCTAACAACAATATCATCCCAGACCACAAAAAATCACATCCAGAGCACAAAAAATTCGATTCCAACGAAATGACTCCAGAGCACAGAAAACACGCTTTCAAGGAAATGATCCATTACTTCAAAAATTGGCTTCCATCGAAATCACCCGAGAACACAAAAAATTCACTTCCAACGAAATTATCCCTGAACACAAAAAAAGTGTCTCCAACGAAATCACCCCAGAGCACAAAAAATTTGCTTCCAAAGAAGTGACTCCAGAGCACAGAAAACATGCTTCCAACGAAATGACTCCCTACTTCAAAAATTTGCTTCCATCGAAAAATCCTGAGAACACAAAAATTTCCATTCCAACGATATTACCCCAGAACAAAAAAAATTTGCTTCCAAAGAAATGCCTCTAGAGCACAGAAAACACACTTCCAACGAAATGACCCCATATTTCAAAAATTTTCTTCCATTGAAATAATATAAGAACACAGAAAATTCTCTTCCAAAGATATTACCCAAGAAGACCAAAAATTGTTTTCCCACGAAATCACCCGAGAACACAAAAAAATTCGCTTCCAACGAAATCACCCTAGAACACAAAAAATTCTCTGTAAAATAAATCACCCGAGAACACAAAAAATGTGCTTCCAACGAAATCACACCTGAGCACCAAAAATTCCCTTCCCACGAAGTGACTCCAGAGCACAGAAAACACGCTTCCAACGAAATGACCCCCTACTTCAAAAATTTGCTTCCATCTAAGAAAAAGGAGAACAAAAAAATTCTCTTCCAACGATATTACCCCAGAAGAAAAAATTCTTTTCCAACGAAATCTCCTGAGAACACAAATATTGGCTTCCAAAGATATCATCCCAGAGCACAAAAAATTCGCTTCCAACGAAATCACCCTAAAACATAAAAAATTCGCTTCCATCGAAATTACCACAGAAGACAAAAATTTCGCTTCCAACAAAATCACCCCATAGCACAAAAAATTGTCTTCCAACGAAATGACACCAGAGCACAGAAAACACGCTTCCAAGGAAATGATCCCATACTTCAAAAATTGGCTTCCATCGAAATCACCCGAGAACACAAAAAATTCACTTCCAACGAAATTATCCCAGAACACTAAAAATGTGCTTCCAACGAAATCACCCCAGAGCACAAAAAATTCGCTTCCATCGAAATGACTCCAGAGCACAGAAAACACGCTTCCAACGAAATGACTCCCTACTTCAAAAATTTCCTTCCATCGAAAAATCCTGAGAGCACAAAAATTTCTATTCCAACGAAATTACACCAGAACACAAAAAATTCGCTTCCAACGAAATCACCTGAGAACAAAAATATTCGCTTACAAAGAAAACATCCCAGAGCACAAAAAATTCGCTTCCAACGAAATCACCCTCGAACACAAAAAATTCCCTTTCAACGAAATCACCCGAGAATACAAAAAATTCGCTTCCAACATAATCAACCCAGAGTACAAAAAATTGGATTCCGACAAAATGACTCCAGAGCACAGAAAATACCATTCCAATGAAATGACCCCAGAACACCAAAAATTCGCTTTCAATGAAATCACCCTAGAACATAAAAAATTCGCTTCCATCGAAATCACCATAGAAGATAAAAAGTTCGCTTCCAACCAAATCACTCCAGAGTACAAAAAATTTGCTTCCAACGAAATCACCCTAGAACATAAAAAATTCGCTTTCAATGAAATTACCCCAGAACACAAAAAATTCGCTTCCAACGAAATCTCCTGAGAACACAAATATTCGCTTCCAAAGAAAACATCCCAGAGCACAAAAAATTCGCTTCCAACGAAATCACCCCAGAACACCAAAAATTTCTTTCAACAAAATGACCCCAGAACACAAAAAATTCCCTTTCAACGAAATCACCCGTGAACACAAATATTCGCTTCCAAAGATATCATCCCAGAGCACAAAAAATTCGCTTCCAAAGAAATGTCTCCAGAGCTCCGAAAACATGCTTCCAACGAAATGACCTCCTACTTCAAAAATTTACTTCCGTCGAAAAAACCGGAGAACAGAA